>NC_061116.1:112255515-112313792 GCF_002878395.1 Capsicum annuum | reverse complement strand
CTATTTTACACGTTAATGCCCTAGCAGGATTAACTTCTTGGAGAGTTCGTATAATTTGTTGCACACTTTGGATTCGAAAGAACTAAGGTGAATAAATCATTAATGGTTGAAAAACATTTGGATTTAGAATTAGAATACGTCTCTCTATAAGTGCATGCATGTATAAAATCCATATTACTCATAGTTAATAGAAAAGTAGAAGCTACAAGGTGGACATAACCCTAACTCGTCATTCTCTTTGATCAAATATTATTACACATATCATCTCATCGTTACACTGATAATATTATTGTGCACCTAAATCAAAACCCCCTTATCTTGGAACTTTCGACCAACAGTCTAATAATAATCGCAATACTTAGTGATCATAGTATTCCCTGTGGGATTCGACACCCAACCCAGTTGGGTTCTATATTTGACAGCGACCGCTTGCACTTTATAATGAGAGTTGTAAGTTGGGCGTATCAAATTTCGGCACCGTTGTCGGGGAATACAGTTGTCAACTAAGTTTGTGATAGTTAATAGACCCTTTGGTCAAAGATTCTCAAATTTTACTTTTTGTTTGTTGTTTTTGTTCTGTTCAGGTTTAGTGGAGTGCATGCCAAATACACGAAGTTCTGGTCAACCATTATTACCTATAAATCCTGAACCACATATTATTGGCAGAATGGATGCACAACGAGACCTTGAAAGGATAGCTACTCAACAGGAGCAGGCTAGATTAGCTGCATTGGCAGCTGCACAAGTAAATCAACAGAATGCTGATAACCTAGGTCGGGTACCGAGTCTTGATGATGAGGACTTGGGTAATGATGAGTTATTAAATCCAAGGCGTGCAGATGATGTGGCTGCACAAGTGAACAGGAATGTTAACAGAGATCGTCAAGCTAGGCATAGACCTGAATGCTGATCTATGCAAGTTGCTTTTGATGATGATGATGATGACTTGGATGGGGCTGGTGCCACAGGGCCTATTATTTCTCTTCCCTTGGCACTCGAAGCCAAGTTCAATATCACTAGCACCATGATCCAGCTATTGCAACTCAAAGGGTTATTTGGTGGACTTGCAGGCGACGATCCGAATATGCATCTGATTAATTTTATCTCAATATGCAAATTGTTTGACAATCCAGAGGTTGGAAAGAATACGATCCGGCTGCGCTTATTTTCATTGTCTCTATCTGGAGAGGCAAATCTATGGTTAAACGGGCTAACTCCTAACTCTATTACCAATTGGAGGGAACTGAAAGAATCTTTCTAGAAGCTTTCCTAGAAAGATTCTTTCCGCCATCCAATAGAGCACAACTAAGAGATGAGATAAGCAATTTCAGACAGCTTCCAACTGAAGCTCTCCACGAGACATAGGAGAGGTTCAAGAAGAAGCTTATGCGGTGCCCAAATCATCAGATGACCAATGTCCACTTGATGGAAATATTATATAGGGCTTTGAACTCGGTGACTAAGCCAGTGGTTGATAATGCTGCGGGTGGGTCATTCATGGACCTTACTTTTATTGAGGCATGCGATATGCTGGATCGTATGACAAAGAAAAGTAGAGCTTGGCATACCAAGGATTTTGAGGTAGCAAGCTCTACTGTATCTACTGGCATGACAGCAGAATAGAGGAGAAGAGAAGAAGAACGTGACCAGGATATGGCTCACATAAAAACACAAATGGACCTTCTTACTAAGCATTTATTATCAGGGAAGACAGAAAAAGTCAAGGCTGTTGTATCACAGGGAAGAGATGACTCCGATTCTGAGGAGGAAGCAAATTACTTGAATAATTAGGGGGGGTTTTGAGGCAATGTCCAAGGAAACCAAGGTCGTAACTATTATGAAAAATCCGGATACAAGGATTGAGACCAAGGGAATTGGAAGAATAAGAATGATAGGAGTGGTTTGTATGTCCCTCCTGGAAATCGTGAAGCTGCTGCACCTAGATCTGGGAAGATGTCTATGGAGGACATGATGGCTAAGCTGTTGAAAGGAGTTGAGGCAACCAACATGGGAGTAGCTGAGGTAAAAAATGATTTGTCCTCAATAAATCAATTGCTTGACTCGCATTCCACTTCAATAAAATAACTGGAACAACAAATGAGTCAACTATCAGCAGCATTCAATCAAAGAAAAACTGGCACTTTATCGAGTGACACTGTCCAAAATTGAAGAAAAGATGGATCATGTTTGGCTATTACAACCAGGAGTGGTAAAGTGTTGGAAAATCCATCCAAGGGCAAGCCCGTGGTTGATAGTATAGAGGAGAATGTTACTGAAGTAGATTGTGATGATTCTATAGAAGTTGAAGATCAGGATGAGAATGTTCATGATACTTCCTCCTAGATGTCGGTAGTCTGAAAAGATTGATAATGGGAAGCACAATAAAAAGAAAGTGGTGGAGAAAACCCTTCCAAATCCACCACCACCTTTTCCTCAGAGACTGAAGAAGAAGGCTGATGACACCAGGTTCAGTAAATTCATGACCATGCTGAAGCAGCTGACTATTAATATGCCTTTGGTGGAGGCGCTGGAGCAAATGCCAGGGTACGCCAAATTCATGAAGGACCTTTTGACAAATAAAAGGGTAGCAAGCTATGAACTGGCAGATAAATTTCATCATTCCAGTGCAATTTCCATGAGGTTTTTAATACAGAAGAAGGCAGATCCGAGTGCTTTCATTATTCCTTGCATGTTTGGATCTTTAGATTTTGCTAAGGCGTTAGCCATTTAGGGGCTAGCATTAATTTGATGCCATAAGCCATTTATAGACAGTTGGGGTTGGGGGATCCTACACCAACCAACATGCGGCTTGTAATGGTAGATAGGTCGGTAAAACGACCTGTTGGTATCTTGTATGATGTATTAGTGAAGGTTTCTACCTTTATTTTTCCTGCAGACTTTGTTATTTTGGATTACGAGGTGGATTTTGAGGTTCCCATAATCTTGGGTCGAGCTTTCCTCGCAACAGGAAGTGTGCTTGCTGATTTACGAGCAAATTAGCTTTTATTTTGGATGAATGATGAAGTGGTACATTTTGATGTATGCAAATCAATGAAGCAGCCCAAAGATATGAATGTGTTCTCTATAGCTAATTTTTATTATGAGAAGGAGAAGGAATTATCTTTAGAAAAAAAGCTTACTGTTGAGCCATTGGCTACTGTACTTTTGAACTTTGAGCGTGAGGATGTTGAAGAGTACGAAAAAACTATCTGCGCTCTAATAGGAATAGGGTCGTATTCATATGCCCCTAAGAAGCTGGACCTTGACCTTAAGAATTGACCGTCACCACCGGCAAAGCCATCCAATGAAGAGCCACCAATGCTAGAATTAAAATAGCTACCCAGTCATCTAAGGTATGTGTTCTTGTGTAGTGGAAATACACTGCCGGTTATTATTGCTGCTGATTTAGGTGAACAACAGGTAGAGGCTCTCACTCTGTTCTGAAGAGGTACAAGGGAGTTATTGGTTGGACTATTGCTGATTTAATTGGTATCCCTCCTGACATATGTATGCATAAGATTCAGCTCGAGGAATATTGCATACCCACTATTGAGCATCTGCGTCGTTTGAATCCACCTATGCAAGAGGTGGTGAAGAAAGAAATCATAAAATTGTTAGATGCAGGGGTGGTGTATCCAATCTCAGACAGTAAATGGGTGAGTCCTATACAATGTGTGCCCAAGAAAGGGGGCATGACAGTAGTAATAAATGAGAAAAATGAGCTCATTCCACTCAGGCCTGTCATAGGGTGGAGGGTCGCATGGATTACTAGAAGATAAATTCGTGGACGTTAAAGGACCACTTCCCAATGCCATTCATGGATCAGATGCTTG
Source organism: Capsicum annuum (assembly GCF_002878395.1). Lineage (NCBI taxonomy): Eukaryota > Viridiplantae > Streptophyta > Magnoliopsida > Solanales > Solanaceae > Capsicum > Capsicum annuum. The sequence continues at coordinate 112,309,959 of NC_061116.1, read as the reverse complement.
ATCGATTGGTACATGCCCATATGGTACTTTTGCATTCAGAGGAATGCCATTTGGGCTATGTAATGCACCTGCCACTTTTCAGCGGTGTATGATGTCCATTTTCTTTGATATGGTTGAAGACACCTTGGAGGTGTTTATGGATGACTTCTTTATTCTAGGTGAGTCATTTGAGTTATGCTTGGCAAATCTGAGTATGGCTTTGCAGCGATGTGTTGAATTCAATCTGGTGCTAAATTAGGAGAAGTGTCATTTTATGGTTAAGGAGGGCATTTTTCTTGGGCATAAAGTCTCTGAAAAGGGAATTGATGTTGATTGAGCCAAGAATGAAGTTATCGAGAAACTACCACCTCCAATTTCTGTGAAGGGGGTTCATAGTTTTCTCGGTCATACTGGTTTTTATCGGAGGTTTATTAAAGACTTCTCCAAGATTGCAAACCCATTATGCAAACTTTTGGAGAAGGAGGCAAAGTTTTACTTTGGGGAAGATTGCTTGAAAGCATTTGAATGCCTCAAAGAAAAGCTAGTTGAAGCCCCTATAATTGTAGCACCCGATTGATCTCTACCTTTTAAAATTATGTGTGATGCAAGTGGTGTAGCCTTGGGTGCTGTACTTGGTCAGAAAAGAGAAAATCTATATATTAGTCCAACCGACTCGATAAAATGTATAGCCACCATATATCTTGATGAAGTCTAAGTAATCGAGATAACTATGTCGTGCCGCGACAATAAATCAAGCGCTACATGGGAGGCAACCCATCATTTTTAATCATTTTTGTTTTACAAGGAGTTTGTTTATGATAAATAAAAATTCAAAAAAAAAAGTCGATCCATGACCAAAACTAAGGCGCTTGGTGGGAGGCAACCCACCCTTCTAATCATTTTTGTTATTTTTGATTAAGTGTAGGTGCATGGAGTAAAAAGGAGGAGATTAGTCCAAATTTTGATTTGGAAGTGATTCATGTCAATGATGGTAAGTCTAGGAATGATGGAACAATACAGGTAAGTGGGAGTGGTCAAATATGTATGGCTCAATGATAGGTTAGGCGCCACCTATGCCAACATAGGCAATAGGTTAGGCGCCACTTATCCCTTCGCTTATACTCACTGCCTCACATAGGCGATAGGTTAGGCGCTGCCTATGCCAACATAGGAAATAGGTTAGGTGCCGCCTATGCCAACATGGGCGATAGGTTAGGCGCCGTCTATGCCTTCGCCTATGCTCACTATCTTACATAAGCGATTGGTTAGGCACCGCCTATGCCAACATAGGCAATAAGTTAGGAGCCGCCTATGCCAACATGGGCAATAGGTTAGGCGCCGCCTACTTATGCTTAGGCGATGCTATAGGCGCCGCCTATCAATGTCAATTTTGCCTACTAACCCGAGTGTGAATGGACCAACCCAACCCATGTCTCATCTTTTAAATATATTCTCTACCCTTGAACACCACTCAATTTTTCTTACACCTAAGCGCCACCCAAACATCCTTGCCCTCTCCAAGCTCTTCTCTTTTCTCATCTAATCCTGTAGGATAACCTTCCCGATTCATCACGAATTAATCACCAAGTAAGTTGTTCTTTCATGTTCCGTAGTTGTTTCAGTGCTACGCTTATAATGGTTGACTAGATTTTGTAGTAGTGCTTGGTGATAAGAGTATGGTTAGTTTGTTATGTTTTTTGAAAAATACATCTCATTGAGTGAAAGAATTCTTGTGGGTATTCTGGATTTTCTCCGGCATGTATTGATTGGTATTCACTGTCATAATTTTTTTATTATTATGGAGTTGAAATTTTGAAGTTAATGCATAATTTTGGGAGTTGTAAGCTTGACTATGTGAGTGAATCGTTCATTGATGTAATGGTCATGGTTAACCAAAAGCATAAGATTATGTAATTGTTTCTATGCTATAGCATGATAAGATTTCCATGTGGTAGTCTTGCTCAAAGATTACATTGCTCCAATGAAATAAAGTTGGAAATGATAGTCAAGATTACACAACCATTGTGTGTTGCTTCTCTATATCAAACTGAGAAATTGTTATGTAAAGTGAAGGGTTGAAAGTGTGACTACGCTAATAATGTTGTTGGCACATACCACCTAAATGTATGTCGATGAAGTCTGAGTAATCGACACCACTCACACAATTAATTTGTGCAAACAAATTAAGTGTGGGGTGGTGCCATCACTATTTTCTTTTTCAATTATAGTGAATTTTACGAAATGAGACTAACATGACCCTATTATGATCTCAGGTAACATGGCTCCGAAAGGACGATAGGGAAAGGAAAAAGCATCTATCTCACAAAAAGGTCAAAAAAAGGTCAAGAAAGGACCAGACTGATTCCTTCTCTCTTTAAGTACCTCAACGCACTTTTGGGATCAAGTGGGTTCTAGGGAAGGAAGGGAAGGAATGGTATAGAAACAATAAAGTGAAGAAATATGTCCATGTGGAGTTGATGTAGAAGGAAAGTTTAGCAAAGAACTGCCCTCGCATTTTGGCAAAAATTATGGCACTAAATCTTGACTTTATCTTCTGAGACATGGGCGAATATAATCTTGGTTTGACTCGAGAGTTTTATGCCAACTGGTCCCCAAGGACTATGGGAAATGAAGTAAATATTCGGGGGCAAGTCTTGTAATTGAATGCTGATTTCTTCAACTCTTTCCTGGGTACTCTAAGTGTGGATCAATCACCACTCAAGGAGCTCTACAACAGACCTCCCTACAGAGCCATCAGACATACGTAGTGTGGATTAAGGTCCATGACCCGATGGACTCATCATAAAAATAATGGTCCTCACAATACTTACCCATATTCTTGTTTGAACAGAGAAGCTCGCATATGGTTAAGAATAGTCAATTCCTGCTTGATTCCTGGGACACAATACACTAAGGTAATGCGTGATCGAGTCTGCTTGGTATATGCTCTAATGACGAATGTTCCCATCAACATTGGTGCAGTTATACGAACGTCGATGCGAAAAGCAAGGGTGCATAAAAGGTCTCATTTCAGCTTCGGCAACTTGTTGACTGCAATTTTAAGAAAAAGTCACATTGAGGAGTAGCCAGCAGACCATAAGTTACCACATAACCCGAAGAAGGTAGATCTCATGAAAATCAAAGATCTAGAAACTGGTTAAGGCATCAACTTTACCACTGCTGAGAGACATGCTCGAGATGAGAGTTTTTTCGCCATCTGTATGGCATGACTAGGTTTACTATGATGAATGGAGATCGTGTGCCGACTGAGGCAGAGCTTCGGCAGTTGGACTATGACTACTCGCTTAATGAGCATGCTCGGTCCATGTGTGGAGTGGGGGTAAATTTTGAAGAATCTCTAGATGATGATGTGCGGACAGACGATGATCACCAGCTACTAGACTCTGATGTGGAGGTCAACTCAGATGATGAAGACTCTCATTATGATTCCGACACAGGGAGTATGACCCCGAATATAGAGGAGGAGTTTGACTAACCAGGTTTTTGCTTATTTATTTATACTGAGGGCAGTGTGTTCCTTCTAAGTATGGGGTGTTGCACTGCGTACTGCTTGCCCATATTTATTCTATAGTCATTTTGATTTAGTCATAGTTAGTTAGTTGAAATTATTTAGATTTTTGCATGAAATTGTTCTTATAGATGACATGGCATTATAACAGGAGTTTGTGCTGAATAACTACTATTGGAACATTTAGGCTCTAAGTTGTGACTCATGCTGTGATAATGGTTTGTGGTTTAATTCATTTATCTGTTAGGTCAAGAATCTATAATGCTCCCAATTAAGTTGACCATGTGCAATGTGTGTGTAAGATTATTGTATATTCTTTGTTGCGGCTGATGCTAGAACTTGCCTAGTGTGTGTGTGAATCGAAATAAAGATTATGAGTTTAGGAGATGATTTAGGCATTTCTTTGGCAGCCCTAATTTTTTATCTTCTTTTTACCTACCTTTGTAGATTGTCCTAGTGAACACCCATTGAGCCTTTAGCTATTTTCTTTGGCAACCCCATATGTAGCCTAATCCATTCTTTTGGAAAGACCATAATTTGATCCAAAAGCTCCTAAGCGCTTTGAATTGTAGAATCAAGTTGAGTAAAGAGTGTGGCAAAATAATAGGAAAATGGTGAAAGTGATGCCCCAAAGTTTAGTTATTGGTACATGAAAATATTGTGATCGAGGGTGGCTACCATAGGGATGCTTAAAAAAATTAATAATAATAATAAAATAAAAAAAAGAAAAAAAAAAGAGTTGTATATTCCCATCATAGTATTTTTGATTGAGTAACAAAATGGGTGAAAGGGGGTTGGTAGATGAAAGGAAGGTAAAGTGGTTGTTAAAAGTTAGTGTAAATGGTATAAGGTAGTGTATTAAAGCGCTTAGGGAGCATAGTCACTATTTTTGGCCAAAATAATCCTACCCATACCTTTAGCCTACTTTACAACCCGTAAAGACCTATTTGATCCTAACCTTAGCATTCTGATATTAGTGGTGCATTACACTAAGGGCAAGCATATGGTCATCAGTTGTAATCTAAGAATTCTTTGTGAGAGTGAGAGCAAGCAAGTTCTTATACCCATATTTCTGAAAAATGCAAAACTATGAGTGATTATGGGTAACATTTTGTGTGAGCGCACATGGTTGATGATTGTTAGGTAGTTTTATATGATTTTTTGGGCTTAACTTGCGTATACGAATTAATTAGCTTAATGAGTCTATGTTGAAGGGTGAGTTGTTTCTAGTAATGATCAAGAAATGTACTCTTTGTTAATAATTGCCGTGTATGTCTTGTTGAAAATTTTGTGTTGATCTTGTGAAGTTTAGTTAGGTATTCGCATGGATGTACTATTTTGTTCGAGGACAAACAAAGCTTTAAGTGTGGGGTGGTGATGTTGGGCATATTTATACGTCTAAGCACCATAACATACCCATGTTTTAGCTAAGTTTTGAGGATAAAATACATAATTCTTGCACTTTTAGTCTAGTTTTAGTTAAGTGAGCTGACCTATGTGATTAGCATTCTTTTCAGGTACTAATGAGGAAGATTACAGCACTTTGGGGACCTATAGACAGCAAAGGAAAACTTCACATAAAAAGGAAAGCAGCTTTTGGACTGAATGTGATGTATGGGAACTTTTTCCCGGGCAAACTCAATATCTTTTTAATAGTTAAGGATGCAGTAGCAATTTATTAGAGAAGGATGTTATTAAAAGCATTATTGCTGAATTTTTAGGGATTATTCAGGATTCATATTCTGTAAAATTTTGAAAATAAGAGAAAGCGGCTTAGCTTGAGGACACAGAGACAGAAACGTGTTTCTCTCTTAATTTCGCTAGTCACCTTCATCACCAAGATCGTTCTAAGTTTTGGTATGATGAATGTTTCTATGTTGATTTCTGTTTTATTTATGAGTAGCTAAGTTTATCTGTTAGGGTTATGGAAACCTTGTAGTATAATCTCTATTGGTATGGGTTTGTGAATTTATGATGTGTTAATCCACTTATATCATTACTCTCTTCATTTTGATTGAATTCTCATGGTTGCAAACATAGGGAATGTGCCATTATAGCAATAACTTGTTCGATAGAAAAGTTACTATTTGGAAAAGAGAGTGTGACGAGAAAATAGGTTTTCCAACCTCTATTTTACACGTTAATGCCCTAGCAGGATTAACTTCTTGGAGAGTTCGTACAATTTGTTGCACACTTTGGATTCGAAAGAACTAAGATGAATAAATCCTTAATGGTTGAAAAACATTTGGATTTAGAATGATAATACGTCTCTCTATAAGTGCATGCATGCATAAAATCCGTATTACTCATAGTTAATAGAGAAGTAGAAGCTACAAGGTGGACATAACCCTAACTTGTCATTCTCTGTGATCAAATATTATTACACATATCATCTAATCATTACACTAATAATATTATTGTGCAACTAAACTGAAACCCCCCTTATCTTGGAACCTTTGACCAACAGTCTAATAATAATCGTAATACTTAGTGATCATAGAATTCCCTGTGGGATTCGACACCCAACCCAGTTGGGTTCTATATTTGAAGGCAACCGCTTGCACTTTTTAACGAGAGTTGTAATTTGGGCGTATCAGTGAGCTTTCTTATTTTTGAAGATATTTACTCTTTGTCCCCTATTTTTAGAATTATTCTCATTTTGACTTGGGTTTTTTTACTGTCGAGGGCTTATCCCGACATAGACCTTTCTATAATTTTATTTGCATAGAGGTATTATGGATGATTGTTGATTTTGGTATATTGGTTACTTGATTAATCTAATGATGTTTTTAGACATGTTTAAGTTATGACTAGTAGTATGACTTTTTCAATCACATTATATGGTTGGGATTCACCCGACACATGTAATTTATATGATAATTGTGATAGGTTATCAGGGAGACCTTTGGTTTATGTGGACTTTAAGTTCCTCTACAATATGTCCTAGTTTTTGAGTGTGTCATATTTGTATCAAAGACTAGGTTCATGGTCAATTGGGTGTCCATAATACCATGTTGAGTAGTCTTTTTCATGGGTATAAAGCGCTCCACACTTATACAAGAGGATCTATGAGACATTTTAAGAAATGTTTCCCTGTCGTATGTTTCAATCTCAAGCTATAGAGTCTAAGGTCTTGGATTCCTCAGATTTCAGTTTGCTATATTTCAGATCATGCCTCCAAGGAGATCTGAGACACATGCAAACCCTTTCGAAGGCCCTATGGACAAAACTCATCCTACTTATAGAGTTTGTACCTGGGCTTGGTCTACGGTATCTGACAATTTTCATGGGGTTCCACCTATCTCCACCAACCCCAACTATGAGAATGACCCTCCTATCCAATCACCTCAAGGGGATGCTACTAATGTCGAGTTTCACCATTCTATCAACCTCTTAACTCAATTGGTATCTTCTCAAGCGGAGCATGGTGCTCCAGCAATACTTTCTTCAAAGACCACAAGAATTGGCCAATTTATAAGGTTGAGCCCTCATATGTTCTCTAGTACAAAGGAAGAGGAAAATCCGTAAGGATTTGTTGATGACATGGAGAAGATCTTCAAAATCATGCAAGATTCAGAGATTAAGGTTATTTAGTTTATTTCCTACCAATTGAAAGATATAGAATACCAATGGTAGAAGGTGTGGGAGTTGTTTAGGGGTGTTGGTGCTAGTCCCGCCATGTTGGAGGACTTATTTGAGGCTTTCTTAGAACTCTTCTTTCCTCAGCAGTTGAGGGAGGCAAGACGGAAGATTTTATGAACTTGAAGCAAAGAAGGATGTCCATTCAAGTGTATACATTGAAATTCCATTAATTCTCAAGGTATACTTTCAAGATTGTTTCTATCATGAGGTCTGAAATGCATATGTTTGTCTAGAGATTGTCCCGTGAGTTAGTCTTGGAGAGCAAGGAAGACTTGTTGATTAAAAACAAAGATATTTCTCGGCTTATTATGTATTTACAACGAGCGGAAGAAGAGAAAAAGAAGCAAGTTGAGCTTAGTGAGAGGCAAGGAAAGAAATTTAAGCCTTATGAGCATAGTAATGGTGATGGACGAAAGTGGTAGCAAAAGAAGTATGGAAGTTTAAGTTCTTTCTCGTCAGCTAGTTTTACCTTTCCTTACCAAAAGTTTTTGGGTGATCGTCAGACTTATATTAGTGGTGGGTCCCAAACATAGAGTTCTCAGTTCCAGGCTAGTAGTGCCCGGTCATCTGCACCTCGCTCTCATTTTAGATTCTATGGTTGGAGTCATTGTACTCAGTGCATGAAGGGGAGTAACAAATGTTTCCATTGTGGTTAGGTTAGGCATAGATAGCGCGAGTGCCCCTCCCTAACAATTTCTTTGGCAATCAGAGCCCCTATTGCTACTCCATCTAGTCCTACATCGAAGGGTGATATGTCTTATTCTGATTCTATCTATTGCGTTGGCGTTGTCCAAAACCAATTCTAATCATGCAATACTAAAATATAAAAATCGAATGAACTAAGAGAAAAACTAAAAACTAAGATAAAAGCATGATATTTTGTAAAATGTGAGCACTAATTGGGTACCTAAAACATGTAGCATCCCAAAATACAATAAAAACTATTTCCAAAATATCATCCAAAAACAATCATCAAAGTATTTATCCGGGGGCACCACCAACTATAATAATGTAGTGTCCTCACTGTAAGTTCAATCAAGTGAAAGTATAAGGGTCTTCTTGAAAATGTATCATGAATTTCTCTCTCCTATTGACTCTTTATCCTTACCACTATACTTAGATTTTTACCACTTAGAAGGTGCTTCGTCATCACATTCATGTCTTGAAGATTGGAGTTTGGCATTAGGCATCAGGGCCTCCTACATACTCTTAACCCATTCTATATTTTGTTGAAAATTTTATCTCTATTCTAATCTCTCTTAAATATCTTCTCATGTGAAGCCTGGAGGTCCTTATGAGATGCAGCCAAAGATGAATAAGCTCTCTATAGGTTGGCTACTATAGTACCCTGTGCCTCTTGTTCCTTCTTGTATTTCTGATAATCTCCAACGGACACATATTAATGACGCCAAGTAGATGGATCCCTCGGTCCCTGAGGCAAACCTACTAACAGCTCTATGATGGCCCTGGAATCAACACCTAAGTCATCCAAAGGCCTAGTGGTTGATGGCCTATAAGATTCAAGCTCACTAGTTGCTGACTTGTTTGAGTAAATTTTTTTTTCCCAGGAGCACCTTCGCCTTTTATTTTGAGTAGAGTGATTCGGGTACTTGGTTTCACCCATAAATCTGTAGGATAGTCTTCCACTCCTTCTTTTCTGCACAGTTCAGTAGTAAAAAAATAGAAGGGAAGAAGTATACTACCCTAAATTTTGTATTGCCACCATTCTTCAAGGACAATCTAGACTACATTTATGAAAATGCCAGTCATCAGGCAGGCTACCATGTGACCTTATAACATAATGATAGACATCATATGGGTACATGGTGAGACTCTATCACAGATAATGTGCAACAAGATTTTACCTTCACTGATAATTTTTTATGCTGAGATCCCTATTTTGGTAGCAGCCCAAGAAACCTCTCTGTTTGGGAAAAGAGTGTTAGCCATCCATGTTCCTAGCTCGTGGCCTTTTTCTTGAATATCTGCATCGTTAGTATCTTGAAGCCCTTGCACTTCATTAACCTATTGTACACCAAAATTCATATTCCTTCCATAAATCTTTATTATTGGGTTTGCAAAAGAGATAGTGCTCCGATTTGCATAAAAATCCTGCACCCAATGCTCATTCGCCACATAAGGATCCACGAAAAAGTATATCCACCTAGAAGTAACAAAACTTTTAAGAAATCTTGGATACTATTCGAGGACCCTATCGATGCATATGCCTCTAGCCAACAATAGTTTGGTTCTCACGGGGTCATTATCGTACAATCTTTGGCATTTTGGGCCATGAATCTAGTGTCGTAGTAATCTATCATTGTGAATTTTAGAACCTATAATCAATGAAAACTGATTCCAATATTAGTGTTATCATACCAACAACATGCTAGAAAAAACAGCTAAACTCATGTAGTGGTGATATAGGCATTTTTGAGGGCGGCTAAGGATGTGCAGAATTTTTGACGTCAACCAGAATCTACTCTCAGGTGTGGCAGTCGTGGAGCATTAATCGTCACCGCGGTTACTTTATCACAGTCATCAGTACAATGATCACCGTAACTAAGACCAGGTATGATCATTTTTGCATAGTCTTTAGAATGCAATTTTAACCCTAATCCCTAATTTCTACTAGGAATGGTAACATTAGAATTTATGAATTTGAGCCTATAGTGTGTAATTGTAGTTGCTAAACTTGAATGAAATAACACTAAACTCATTGGTGCATTTAATCGAACACATGGAGTACATGATTACTCTAACCTTATAAAGCTTAAACTTGGGTACTCTTGACTTCCCATTAGCATGTACACCTACTATAACAGCTAACAATAGCAAAAATTACAACCAAGCATGCACCGGGCATTTTTCTACATTACAAGTTCTAAACGTTCAATTTTCATATCGAAATCAAAGAAAGTAGGACTACTTACCAGTTTATAGGATGCACAAGATGAGTTGGTACTTGGAAATGCAATTAAAAGGCACAAATTAAAGAGTATTTTGAGAGAACAATTGGAAGAAATGCATTGGAGAAATGGAATTTGAATGGTTTTTAAACTGATTATATCGCGATCATGATCATCTTTCTACGATTGTGGTCATGCGGCCTCTGTAATCATTATGGTACTGACAGCAATTGCGGTAACTAAGACCAAACAACCAGGTTTCAAGCATTTCCTACTCAGTAAAAATGTTCCAATTTCACACGTTTCTCTTTCAAATTCAATCAAAACTTACTTTAGCACTAAAGTCTTATGGAATATGCATGTACAAAAAGAAAGATTAATTCTACTCTATCATTCATAATAAAAAGGATACTTTCCACTTTTATTAGAGTAATGGGCTGCCTCTCATCTCGTGCTTAGTTTAACATCACAGCATGAGGTCTCCACTTTTCCTTTCGTGTTTCAACTTGGAAAATTTGAATCTCCATCCTAGCTTTCGTTCAATATGCAATGACCAGAAAAGGAATAAAAAATTCATATCTTCTAAGAGCAAGCAGTCTTCATTCTCGCTATTTTCGAGGCTTGAAATATTTACCCAAATTCACATCAAACTTTTGAATTTACTCCTTGGGTAAAATTAAGCACTTCCACAGGTCATTCTTTTTACTTTAGAAGTTGAGTATCTTGGCCTTTGGTTGATAGGATTCCACGTGCTCCTTCTGAATGTCAAACTCCAAAATATACGAGTTGGACTCTTTCATCTCACAATCCTCCATTTGTTCAAAGGGATGGATCATCATCAAATCCTCAAATCATAATGTTAAAAAGTATGTTTAACAAAGTCCAACACCTAACTTCCAGTTAGCCTCTTCCGTAGCAGCTTCACCTTGAAATGAACTAAAGTCATTATAAGATGATTGTTTTGATTCTTCTCTTGACTATAGTATCATTTATTTTATTTTGAATTCTTATTCCTCATATGAGTCGGATGATTGGGAGGCCACCGAGGAGTCTTCGATATGAAGTTTGTTATCATAGCTTGTTTTCTCTTCTTAAAAAACGTCTTCTCAAGAAATGGGCATGTTAGGTATTGTTTCAACCTTTAAATTTTTGCCCATTACCTCCATGTTGAATTTTGTCATTTCTTGATGCATGTATTCTATATTCTCCCCAATTGCTTCTACCCGATCCAAAATAGATAATAACCTTGGGTCATAACTATTGCACTCGGTATGTTACTCTTCCTTATTCTCATCATAAGACTTATTAATCTAATAAGAAGAATAACCATACTCCCTATAGAATCAAAATGGTGATTCTGTTTTTCTCCGATGATCATAGTTACAATCTCTCCTAAAGTGTAGTCCATCATAATATGAACATGGGTTTACAAGATAAGACTTCCAACAATCTAACTCGGACTTGTTGGAAAATTCAATAGGGAAAAGTAAGAATAAAATAAAATCTACCTACAAAGAAAAAAACAAACACATATATGCATGCTTTAATACAAGAAAGTAACCAAAATTACAAACTAACTTAATAAGCCAAATTTTTCGCTGGCAATGCCGCCTTTTTTTAAATTCTTAACTTACACGTCAATTTAAGTGCAAGGCGATTGCCTTCAATATACTTACCCAACTTTGGAGTTGCGTTTCAATCCACGAGGAACAATGTGAGTGGTGATCAAGTTAATTCAAAATAATAGATATAAGTTTAATTCAAAAAAATGGTACAAAAACATAAAATAAGGGAGATAGGTTCCTACTCTGTTATTTCTTTATGGATGTTCTTGTATAAATTTGGGGCTACGAATAATTAAAGTGTAACAATTAAGCACTGATCTTGGGCTTATGCATTACTAAGGGAGTGGAATGTGGGAATTAGTGATCAACATACATTTAGTAAGCCAAACATGGGTAGGCTTCGTTATAGATATTGAAGATAGGGTTTCGGCGAAACACCAAATTTCACCCATTAATTCTTTCGAATATCTAATAGGTGTGTTCAACAATTTTTAACCATAACCTCAGTCTAGGCATCCCTATTTCTAGGATAATACCCAAGGTATAGTCAGCCTCACATTTACCCTTTTGTCTAAGATAGTGAAAATTTAGCAATCTACACACATAATTGTCTGTCATTGCTTTGGTTTCCACATCCCTTCTTAAAGGATGATATGGATTCCTACACTTAACCTAAAACCCTTCTCTTGAAGATATCCTTAAGCTTTATAGAGCATGGATCTTTCACTTATCAAACCTATGTGGGTATTTGAGGCTATCACCTATCTAATCCCAACCAAATTAGTATACCAATGATAAAACCCATAAACATGAACTACCAAATAGATGCTAACAATAACAACCCATACACACTTAAACCCTAATTCACACATTACCCCAAGAGGGAGATTTTGCTACATATAAGATAAATAAGCATAGATATATTAATCATCTCTATTGAAATAAATTGTTGAAGATTAAAGCGAATGTTATATCAAACATGGATCTCCCATAATATCAACAATGGTAGTAAGCAATCTTCCAATTAGAAAGTCTCAAATGTATTCTTCACCCAAAATTTACACAATATTTTCTTATCCAAAAGTGGGGGCTTATCAACTACTAAAGCTAAACCTAACAATTTGGGAAGATGGAATATGATAAATGATAGAGTTTGAGTCATTTTGTAAAAATTAGTAATATCCATATCCATTTCATGTTTTGCCTGAGGGTGACTTTGTTCTCCTAGGAAGCTCTCCATAGTCTAGCCACGACCGTGATTAACTTCTGCGATTGAAGTTGACTTACTTCTGCTTAACTTTCGTGACTGCTGTTAGCAAACCACGATCGTGGTACTTGATGCCAGTTCCTACTCCAAGTTGTCAGCTGTACTTTTTTATTCCTTTTTTACTTATTTTAAGCTCCAATCCTTATCTTTCTTTCTTTTAAACTCTATGCCTGCAAAGGGTGGATATTAGTACGTTTACTTCTAAATATGTCTTATTAAATCATTAAAACAAAGGTAAAACATATGATTGTTGTGTAAAATCAAGTGGTAAGATCACTTTTCATTAGTTAGATGGGTGAAAACCCAAAATGCTAGAAAACAATCATTATCCTTGATAGAGGGATGAAGGTGAACCCATTGGAAACCATTACATCCTTAAAAAATGGATATAGGGGGACAAGGCAATAGTGGACAATTAAGTATATGGTTTAATGCCTTTTAAAATATTTAAAGTAAGTCTAAATAGAGTGTAAGTTACATCATGGGCATCTTCCTAGAAATAGGGATGCCAGATTGAGGTATTTGGTGACTATAGATGGAACACTTATTGGTTCTTGAAAGAGCCAGTGGGTGAAATCTTTGAGGTTTAGCTGAAAAACTAACCACAAAGACTTTTGACCTAGCTTATCTCTCACTCAACAACTAGATATCATGATGAACAATCTCTAACCTTCCCATTTTATACTTTTAGGAAGACATAATCCCAAGATTCTCCCCAAACTTGATTTTTAAACCAAAAGTAACATTATAGATTATTGTAACTCAAAAGTTGATACAAAATCAAATCCCCCCACTTTTATTATATATTGTTCTTGTTTGCATTCTGAGTATCTTTCTAGTAATTAAAGCACCCATATGACTTCCAATTTGCATTACACTTCTTATAGATTCGACCCCAATGCAAGTTGTGATATTGAACATGACCACCTTTCCCATTAAACATGGGAGTAAGTTAAGATAATCAAAATGGTGCTATTGTCGAGAAGTGAAATACAATTTTAACTTGTGTGGTGTGATTTTTACTTGGGTATACTCGGGGTGGTGTGATTTACATTCTTTTTTTTTTTTTAGGTGGTCGTTGTATAAACACAACAATAAGTGAAAACACTAGTAACATAGGGACCTTTATGTTCTTCTTGATAACAAAGGAGAACTCAATGATGTGGGCCGAATGAGAGCAATCTGTATCTTACTAACTAATATCAATGGAGTTTTCCATGTAACAAGTGTTATATTACATATGTTATAAATAAAAGGGCTATATGGTGGTCAAGAATATGAGGACCCCAAAGTTTACTTGAAGAATTTTGTGGAGTGTCTGCACCTTTCAACACCACAAACATCACTCATGATTCTATTTCTCTTTTCCTTTTTCCTATTTTCCTTAAAGGGAGAGGTGGTGTTGTGGCTCTATTCACTCTTTCCTGGTTCAATCACTATTTAGGAAGAGATTACCATGGTATTCCTTGATTGATTCTTCCTACAATAAAAAATGCTCCAAATGCGGGATGAGATCATAAATTTTAGGCAATTGAGTGGGGAACCATTATTTGAAGCATGGTATAGATTCAATGAAAAATTGGTTAAATGTCCAAACCATGAGTTCTCGAAGAAGATGTTTCTCCAAATCTTTTCCCGGTCCCTTGATCTACGTAACAAATCTTTGGTGGACAATGCAGTGGGGGGACAATGCAGTATTCTCTAAGAAGAATACTATTTAGGGGTTTCTCACCCCACCTATCAAAGGCAAGGTGGGAATCAAGGTTTGATGGACCATGAGAGTGATAGTAATTGGAGGGATATAGAGAGTGATTATGACCGCTATATTCCTCTCATCCATGATCAAGCTAATGAAAATGACTCAAGCTCTATTGAACCAAAAAAAGTTCAAGACAGAGAATGTTATGGCCCAAATTTTTAATAGAGTGGAAGGTACAGAGAAGATGTTCAATGATTTGATAGGTGACTTATCTAAACTCTCTCAAATCATGGTGTCCCACTCTGCCTCCATCAAGAAATTGGATACACAAATTGAGTAAATCTCCACACAATTAAATGCTAGGCATAGAGGTGTACTCCCTAGTGACATGATTGTTAATCTAAAGAATGACACTCAAGTACTAATAGTTTTCACAAGGAGTGGGAAGACACTTGATGAGCACTTGAAACAAGACGTGAGTGGGAAGATGAATAAGGATAAGCCAAAGGAGGTGGTACCTTAAAATTAAAAAGAAGATGATGAGAAAGATAACGAAGAAGTGGTTGAGGTTGAAAGCCACAAAATAAAGAAATGCCTGCAATCCAAATTCCTTCCATGTCCCCTAAACATTTTTAAATAAAAGAAGAGGGTGAAAAGATAAAAAAATTCATGGAAAATCTTTGCAATCTATCGATAAACATCCCATTAGGCGATCCAAGAGATTTTGAGATGTGTTAAGCTAATGAAGAAATTGATGTCGAAAAAGAAGCTTGTCGAAGGTTACACCATTGAAGTCAACCATGGTTGTAGTGATATCATGGATAGTAAAATTATGGAAAATAAAGATGATCTTGGAGCATTCACAATTCCTTGTACCATTGGAACACATTTGTTTCCAAAAAATCAATACGATCTTGGTAATAGTGTCAACCTCATGCCCTTTGTCATCTACAAGATGCTTTGTTTCAATGCTATTACCCCAACATCTATGTGACTCTTAAAGTTTAACTGGTCTATAAAAAGGCCAATGGGGATTTTATTTGATCTCCTAGTCAAGTGGACAATTTTATACTCTCAGAATAATTTGTGGTGTTGGACTGTGAAATGGACCATGAGGTACCCATCATTCTTTGTCATCCATTTTTATCCACATGATGGGCCATTGTTGACTTAGAAATTAGGATATGAACTTTAGGATGTAAGAAAATGAAGTGAGTTTCAAGATCTGTAAGATGAAAAAGAAATCTGCAGAGCTTTAAGTTGTGTTCGTAGTGGATGTTGAGATTGAGGAGATTAAAGAAAGGTGGCTTGTGGACCCAAATTGAGAATAAAAAAAGAAATACGTCATGCCACAATGTTATCTAAGACTCTGTGTGGAAGAAAACTCATAAATTCCAGGAAAGTGGCTCAATTCCTTTTTTATGATGTTGTAGCTTAGATTTTGGTTTTGGTATTTCAATATCCCATGTATTTTTGTCACTATAGAGTACATTGGATAATCATAAGAAAGGGGAATGTGTGAAATTTTTGTATTGAAAACTTAATAGGTAAAAAGATGTAAATTTTTGAATTATGCTAAATAGGGGAAAATAGAGGACGAATGTTTCCAAGGAGGAGATATTATAATACCCTGATCATTCCTTAAGCCTAAATCAGTTTTTTTGAATGGATATGTTTGACTTCCAAAGTGATTGATTTTTAAACCATGCTATATTTCTCTAATTTCCACTTTTTTTTCATGTAGAGCATTGAATAATCTTTCCATCGATACCAATTTTATCGAAATCCAACATTGGATGAGTATGTTCTGGCCATTTTACTGAATGCTATCGAATAGCCCAGGTTTGACGGTCGATCTGGTGGACCGTCACTAAGTTGACAGACCATCAAATTGTCCGTCAGACCGGGACAGAATGTCTCAATTTCGGCCCACAAGTGACGGACGACTTGGTGGACTGTCACTTTTCTGACGGACTATCAGGTCAATTGTCACGTCGAGGCAGAACATTCTAGTTTTAGTGTTTGAGTGACGGATGACTTGGTGGACCGTTAGTCTCTTTGACGGACCGTCACAGGCCTCGATCAGGAAATTTCAACTTTTTTTCAAAGTGGCATCTTGGTCATTTCCACTCCTTGTGGCCTTATATATATATCTATCTATGTAGAGAAGAGAAGTCCATTTCTCTCCATTTCTCTCCAAATTTCTTTCAAGAATTCTCTAGAAAACTAGGGTTTCTTCCAAACCCAAAAAATAAATCAAATCATCTCCAAGAAATTCAAGAAATCTCCCATAAATTTCTTTAAGTTGTTCAAGAACTAAGCTCTTCAAGTCAAAGGAAGCAAGGTCTTGGTCTAAAAGTGTGAGAAAGAAGTTTCAAGCAAGTTTATATATCTTCAAAATCAAAATCTAAGGTATGTGGGGTTTGAACAAGAACACTCCTTTCGGTCTTGTGCCTAAAGGTTTAATTTCTACTACTGATTTACATGATTTTGCAAGTGGGTTTACACCCAGATTTCTTTAATTATGATTTATGAGATTTGAGTTGAATAAGTTTGATATTTATGATTATTTCATCATCATATTTCCTAAATTGAGGGTTTATTCCATGAGTTGTATATTATCATTATGTATTGATTATTTCTAAGCAATTTAACTCAAGTGCCAAGAGTTTAATATTCTTAATATGAATTTATGATTTTTGAATGATTTGTGACAAGTGTTTTGAGTTATGCCTTTCCATGAGAAATTTAACTATTAAATGTATATTGATATGTGAACTTGAGATTCAAGAATGAGTCTTTTGATATTTCCATGAAGCTTTTGATATTTGAAATGACTTGATAAACAAATATATTTGATGCCGAGAAAGATTGTGTTGAGTTAAGTTGTGTCAAGTTAGGAATCCACAAGACGTTTATGATTTACAAATGAGATATATATTTATGTTTTGGTCATTATAATAGAACCATGAGTTTATATTGATTGAGGTGGATTTCCTAACACGTTCTGAGCTGAGTCTGGGAGGAGTATTTAGCACCGAGCGGGAAATTTGGTATTTCCTCAAAACTACGTGCCACCGTATGATTGATGTTGATAATTGTGGGATAAAGGACGAGTATGAGATAGTGAAGATGAGATTGAGGTTGTACTCCCTGGCAAGAGTACAACAGCCCCGCCAATGTGGGGTTCTCTATTTAGGAGGGAAAAATGTTGGACTCCATGCGGCTCACATAGGGTACTCCTGTCGGTTATAAGAAACTCCCACGTCCATAATGATTTAAGCCTCCTGAGTTACCGAGTCCTTCTTAGTCATTAGTTAAATAGTTTGAGTTGAGATAAATGATTTACGATATTTATGAAGCATGTATTACTACTGATGATTTATGAGAAAAATGTTTCAAATAATTCAAGCGAAGAGAATTACTATGGTCAGCATGCATGATTTTCTTATACATTTATGATATTATTTAAATGTTGCATCCACCCCCGCATACTCAGTACATTTCCAAGTACTGGCTCCCATACTTTTTTGTATTCTATATTTCATCGTGATATAGGTCCAGGTGCTTAGTCTAGAAGCAACAGTGATCTTCGAGTACCTTCTTCTACATCTCTGCAATTGGTGAATCCTAATGGTTCGAGGACCTATATCTCTGATTTTGTCTTGCTGATAGATGGCATTTTATTTTTAGTTTAGTACGAGTCAGTTGGGGATCTGTCCCAATGGCTCCTCAGTCTTATGTAGTAGAGGCTTTGTCAGATTAGTGTGCCAGTATGTACAAGATCTCAGTATTTTGGTTTTATAGGACAGTATTATTTTGTATCTAACCATGGTCATGACATGCTTATTTCTCTTTATCTTAGCATGATTTATGTTACAGTGAGTTGTGAAAGTGATGATAGGATTAGAGGGTTAGCTGGAGGCCACGTGTGACGTTAAGCACTGTGTGACATATCGGGATGGGTTCTTGGGGCGTTACAATATACATTTTTAAACTACTATTTGTATAGAGTTATTATGGATGACTGTGGACTTGGGTCTATTGTTTAGTTGGTGAATCTAATGAAGTGTTTCAAAATGTTTAAGTTATTACTTGTAGTATTTTTTTTTCTGCTATCTAATTATATGTTTAGGATTCACCCGACCCGTGTGATTGATGTAATGATTGTGATGGGTTATCAGGGCGACCTACAGCATATGTGGGCTAGAGTTGCCCCTACGACATGGCCCAGTTTTTGGGCGTGTCATTATAGGTCCAAAACCCTCAGCTAATACACAAACATCAATAATCAAAACTAAGTAATTATACTCATAATCAAGCCTAACATTCACATTCACATACCGTATATAACACACATCATCTTTGAATAAGAGTAGGTAGATGCCTAACCCAAAACTGAACTGCAAACCTTACATCATTAACCAACGTCCATCTTCACATCCCAATCCCCAAAATACCATTAAACAATCAAAATTGTAACCTACTCATCAATACAAGAATAATGATATCCACATTACACCATTGTGCTTCGAGTACAAAAACAACACCAAAAACCTCAATTGTGTCCCACTTATTGGAAAATATATTTCTAATATCAACCCAACATTCAAGGAACCATAACCCTAAAGAATTGGGTGAAAATAATGATACTTTTAGGCTAAAATTCACCAAGAACTAGGAAATTGATGAAATATTATCTAAATTCATGTGATAATTATGATAAAAGATGTTAAGAAATCTCCCAAGTCACCCAAAATGATCAATTTTGAGTAATCATACCCATTTAAGGATTTTGGCTATCAAGGGTGAAGAGTAAAAGATCAAATTCACAACATTGGGGTCTATTTATAGACCCCCTACGACAAACATGCCGAGATCGCCATCAAGGAGCTCCTAGCATGCAAGGGCAATCACCATAGGGCTCACCGCTATCGCCATAGTGCGATCATTGTCCCCTTTGTCCGATCACAATGACTTATATATCAGTTGACTTAGAAAATGTTTCAACTTTGCAATGATGCCTCGGGATTCTTCTGGAATCCAATTTTAACAACTAAACTATATAACAACACTTAATTCGATGTTCTAGATGCATTTTCCAAATCAAATTTTCAATCCAAGGTCATTTTAGTATAATGTATGTCCCACACCCATATTTTGAAATTTCCAACTTTCCATCCAATAGGTTGAAATGAGCTCGGGTGCATTGGGACCCAAACCAAAGATAAAACTATCCTAACATAAAAGTTTTAGATCATCTGGAAAAGATAGAATTTGAATCAGAGATTATTTTATTGATGTCTTTGCCTGATGGCCTTTTGGATAGAGAAAAGACTTCAAATAAAGAAATTTTATCGACAATCTAAATGAACTGTACAACAATCGAATGGTCAGCCCCAACAAGTCAAAAATGCCTAGGGGTAGCAATGGAGAAGCTCTAATGGCAAAAATAAATAGAATTAAGAAAAATGACCAAAATAGTCATTACAATCTGTTACTAAAAGGACATTTGTACTCGAAAGTCAACAGATTGAAATATACTCAAAAAATTTTAAGGATGAGGTACTGGGACCACATGCCCTAAGCTTGACTTCCCAGATAACCTTCACAAGCAGAGAGCACTTTTGAGGAATTTTCCAAAGGAATAACTTTTTTGAACCATCTCTCTCACTTCACTTTCAAACAACCAACACTCAAACTAACTGGTGTCCAGCTGAACCAAAGAGGTTGATGGATGCAAATCTAAACCACAATACTCTGATACCATCTAGATGTCCTCACTAGTCAACAAAGTCTTATCTAAGCCAAAAACAAATAAATACATGAGCATACCATCGGGTCGCAATTTAAATATAACTTTTTTTCCCAATCCATCTAGCTATCCTCCTTAAACCAGGAGGAAAATAACCTGAGTCCCATCTATGAAATCTCATCATAGAGAAATCAAACTATAGTTGGTCCTATAAAATTCAAACTACAGACATGAGAATAAGCCAATAAAGTACTATATGGACACACAAATGGAGATGGTAAAGGTATTCCACCTATGCTAATGCTACAACTAGTCCGGATAAAAATCAAACTAAAATCCAAAAGATAAGGCATAAAAATTCATCACTAGATGATCTACTCTAGGATGTCCCATCAACCAAGGATGAAACCATAGTGAATCCAACCCAAGTATACTACTCCCATTGAGTATATCATCCTAAATTTTCAAAGAAAAAATGAAGACTCGGGGTTAAAATTGAAAAAAACAATAACGAGTCCTTGGGAAATCTTAAGAATACTTATCAACTATAATCCATCTAAAGTTTAGAAGACCAAATAGGTAACTATGAAGTACGATCAACCAGACGATAAGTAAATTCTGAACAAAGATAAACTTAAAATTTAGGCTGCACATAGGCTCTACAACTCCAAGCAGAAATCTTATTATCATGGCTAAACTGCTCGGTCTCAACTACCTAAGCAAAATACGTCAATGGGGAGACCTTCATACTTAAAATCTATAATAACTTCGAAATGACCATTCCAAGGTATCAAATAAAAGAATGAACCAACAAATCTAAACCAAGGTCCAATGCTCACATCAACCATACTATTATATTCAAGCATATATGTACTATATCATGCATAGCAAAAATTGAAAGATAGTTGAAAAACAAAATCACAATAGTCAATAAATCACCGTTTGAATACTCAGGAGATCCACTACATGTCCGCTGGAGGGCATGAACTATCAAGGAATACTCAATAGCTCATAAAGGCCATAAATCATAGTTGTGATGGTGAAAACTCTAGCTACTCAGAAAAATGCAACTCAAGCCATAAAATAGCCAATCCAGCACTCTATCTTGGCAAAGTATAGCCATAGGCTCAATGATCAAGGAAAACCACTCCACCAAGGCATATTAGGCCAAACAACTCTTAAATAGGGATTTCCTGAAACCACCCAAGTAGGGAAATCCTTACTCAATCGATTCAGAATCACATCATTGAACAAGATACCAATCTTGAAACAAAAGTCAATGTCATAACCACCAATAAAATATCATACAACTCAGCATAAAAAATTTCCTACTTACTAACTCAAGAAGCAATTACAAGAAAGACCATCTACCTCTAACTTTCTAACTCTACTTAAGAAAAACCATATAACAACAAGAAAATAGTATCCAATCTCAACAACTATAACAAGTACAAACCATTAATGGGGAATGAACCCAAAAATCTAACAGATGAATCCATAATATCTCAATCTTAATATGAAAACCACTTTACAATGATGAAATACACATAAATGAACAACCGAACCAAAACTGGTCATGCTCAACAAGGTCAATATGAAAGGATAGCCAATACAAAAACGATCAAAACCTAGAAGGTAAGTCTAATAATCTCAAACTCAAGGATGAGAAATATTAATAAATTGCAAACTTAAGAACCATATGGAACACTAAAAGGTTAAATTACCTTTAATACCATAATACATTCTCGAATAAATTGACCACTACTAACCAATATGGAAAATAATCAACCTCATCACACTATGGGAGAGAAATAATCAAATTGGACTGTATCTACTCAAGCTATTGAATAACATTTGCAAGGAAATGAAATTCTAATTAGCTAACACTAGTCTATACAGCTACCCAATGAAGATTAATTTCATCATGTAATAATATCAAAAAATATCAATGACCTCAAGCAGTGATAACAACAGTAAAAATAATTATAATATAATGAATAAACGATACCAAAATAAACACCAATATCATGTACCACTCAAGGGCCACAATAATGCCAATATGAAGAGATAAATAGGACTCAAACCCAAAAGCTACACATATAAAGATGAAATATCAACACAGATCCACTCCATCCACCACTAGAACAAATAAACCATGAAGTAATAACAAAATCATGAATTTAATAATAAGGCAAATAATAACCGATATCAACTCATTAAGGAATATAATCATCAATGGGTATGAAAACCCTAATACACATAATAAAAGCTAAGTGAGGGAAATAAAGGCACACTTATCATGATGAAATATACAATTACATAACTAACGGGGATAGGGAGAATAAATCTAAATGGGTCCAAACTCGAACCAACTGACTAAATCATCAACTATGGTGTAAAGAACACTATCTGTAACTGAAGATGTCATGACATCATGAGGTTGATCTAAATGAGCTAAAAGATTAACAATCTGACGTTTGGGTTACTCTATAGACCAACAGTCAATCTCTCTATAGTAATAGCAAACTCCTGAAGCACCAATCATGGAAAGAACAGAAAGTGAGTGCAAAGGGATGGCTAACTTATGCTAAGAGAAAACTCTAGTAGTATATCCATTATTCTGACAACCATAGCCTAACTCAGAAACTCTAGGCTATTGGGGAATACATGCTAACTCTATCTAATCAATTAACTCATATTTTGGTCACTCCTTAAACTAGTGTCTCATAACACCATAAAAAAAATAAGATCCTGGAATACTCCATGCTATTGCCTCTTAAAATCCAAAATGGATGTCATGGCATGATAAACTATACTAAACTCCAAACGGGTTAATGGGAATTCTACCCACTATAGTTTTATGGCTATTCTCAAAATTAATGAGTGGAATATTTGGTATTCATCTATATCCAAATTCTTGCACCCTATAATGAAGTCATTGTATATCTAAGGAAAAAATTTTATTGACGTGTATTTTTTTATATGGTTTGTATGTTATAAGGTAATTGGATGAATAATAGTGAAGCTGAGCTTAAGAAAAAAGCAAAAGACCAAAGTTCTTGAAAAATCTAAAAACCAGGACATGGGATCGACCCTCATGTATTGCGATCGGGGCCTGAGGGTTGCAATCATGATAAGATTCGAACTCGAGCCTTAGTGATTATGAGGGATCACTACAATTGTATGGGTCACGAACTCAGTTAACCAAAAGCAACCACGATGGAATAGAAATATTCAAAGGGCAAAATCATAAATTTGTGGAGCTAAATCTTAAAACTCAAAAGCATAATCCCTTGCATAATTAGGGTATCTTTATATAAATTTTCACGTTTTGATTCGAGAAGAACATTCCAATTTTCGGAAAAGTAAAGTAAATTCTGAAGAGATTTTCGTTGTAATTTGAATTTAAAGTTTGAATTATCTGTGCTTGCTTTTTAATGGATGCATTAAATGTCAATGAAGGTATATTTCTTTTTTCCGATTTCATGAGTAGATGAATTTCTTATTGTGGGCTTATGTAAAATTATGTGGTTAACAATGTGTGGGTGTTAATTGTTAGTCCAAATCACTAGTTAAGAAGGTTAGGTTTTTCTATTACTCTAGGTTTGGCTTGATAATTATGGGTGAAAGCCCCATTTGACTTGGATCCCATATCTTCCTTAAAAAACGGATATTTTTGATTAATAATAGTAGACTACACTTTGATTTAGCTTCTCTCATGGAATTATCTTAGAAATAGGGATATTATGTGGGTGTGCTATATTCATACGCATTATCTTACAAATAAAGATACAAGTAAGTATGAGGTATTAGGTTGATGAATATGTTATGCTCGTGTGGTATTTGAAAGAATCCATGAGTGAAATTTAATGCTATGTTTAAAGAGTAGCACTAATAACAACATTAACTTAGCCTACCTGAATAGTTAACTAAAACTTGGACAAACCATTGATTACCCAAACATAAGTGACCCTTAGGTAGCATAACCCATGATTTCTCTTAATTTTATTTAATAATAGATGGTTAATCCCATAATAGTGTTATTGTATTGTTTGCATAAAAAAGATTTACCCAAACCTCCACAACATTACCTTAATGTTTAGTTTTAATTATACATTATTGGTTATCTCCTAGTTAACTCTCAAAACACGAAAGGAGTGGAAAATTAGCTTGCACTCCTAATGGATATGTCCAAATATTTTTTGGTTTATATTAATGATGACTACCTTACATAAAAAAAATGGTGTAAGTTAAGAATTATCAAAATGGCGCCATTTCCAGGGAGTAAATCTTAGTTTTCTCTGTTGTGGTTTTGTTAGTGGTCGTGGGTTACTTGTAGTTCTTTTGTTTTCCTTGTTTGTTGTTTTTATTTGTTAGTTGATTTTAATAGTAATCATAAGACCATGAGTTACAATGGGATCAATGAAGGCTTATTTCCTAACACCCCAAGAATGAGGATCATTTTTGCGTGAAAGGGCAATCCGTTTCCCACCATCCAAGGGAAATAGGTTTTTCCATATCACTAGTGTCATATACCACATATTAAAAATGATAGGTCTATTCGGGGGTCAAGCATATGAAGATGCCAATTGGAATTTGAAAAATTTCATTAATGTGTGTTCGTTGTTTGATATTGCTTATATCACTTAAAAGTCTATTTGGATGACGATTTTCCCATTTTCTCTAATGTGTGAAGTGGTTTTGTCATTGAGATCTCTACCTGTCATGTCTATTACATCTTGGGTCAAACTTATAGAGGAATTTTTGTATAGATATTTTCCTTTGCATAGAATGCTTCACCTAAGGGACGAGATCACAAATTTCTATCAACCTAGTAGTGAGCCATTACATGAGGTGTGCCAAAGGTTTAATGATGATATCATGCAATGCCCAAACCATGAAGTGCTGGAGAAGATGATCCTCCTAATATTTGATAGGACATTGTACCAAATCAATAATAAAGTGGTGGAAAATACATCAGGTAGTTCTCTTGTGAAGTTGTCATATGATTTTGTGGTGAATATACTTGAGCAAGTCACTAGGTAATATCAGGGATGGCATACTCATAATTTTAAAGTAGAAATAGGGTCTCTCGATGCGACATATATCAACAAAGAGGAAAGAAACAAAGGTGAAGAAAAGGATGAAAATATGGTTAAGGTGATGACCCAATTAAACCTACTCACTTAACACGTTATAGGAGCACTTACAAAAGCTATCAATTTAATTGCCACTCAATATATCCAGGGGGTTCCCCCGCCTACCAAGGTAGGGAAGGAATAAATGTTGATATAATCGTGATCAGGACCATGATTAGTATCATAGAGAGAGAGATAGACACTGTGATTAGAGGGACACAGAGGGAAGTTATGAGAGATATGTGTCCTATAATACTCATTTAAATAATAGGGAATCAAGCTCATTGGATTCAAAAAAAATTAAAATCAAGGTTGTGCTTGTTGAACATTGATGCGTGTTAAAGGTACAGACAAAATGGTAAGGGTGATGAAGAGTGACTCTTATATACTTAATCAAACAAAAATTTCACATTCGAATTTAATCATGAAATTTGAGACAGAAGTGGGGAAAATTCCTACCCAACTCAATGCTAGGCCTAAAGAGGGCCGACCTAGTTAAAGATTGGTAAATCTCAAGAATGATGGCCATATTATGGAAATTATGACTTGAAATTGTAGAAACCTTGGTTGGATATGATTAGAGCTGAGCAAAAGTCTCTTTATGATCAAATAAATATGAAGAATAAGTGGTCCAAATTTCCAAGTATTTGTTCTTTAAAGTCTCTTGAAGGAGGTGATGAGGAGCCAATAATAGTTGAAGAGAAGGGTGATGACAAGGAAACTCCTAAGGTGATTGATGGTTATATGAAAATAGGGAATAAACCTTAAAGTGTACCATTGAACCTAATGAAAATTCCTCTATCCTTTCCACAAAGGTTAAAATAGAAAGATGAAAAGGCCAAGTTCACAAAGTTCCCGGCAAAACTTAGCGGTCTCTCAATCAATATTCCAATGTCAGAATCTTATCAAAAGATCCCGGGATATGCTAAGTCCTTGAAAAACTTGATGTCTAAAAAGAAACTTGTGGATTTGGTGACCATTGAATTGACCCATAGTTAAAGTGATATTATGTCAAATGCTATTGCGGAGAAAAAGAAAGATTCGGGTGCATTTACATTTCCTTGCACCATCGGGACTTATAAATTTAAGAAGGCCTTGTGTGAAATTGGTGCTAGTTTTAATTTGATGTCATATGTTTTTTATTGAAGGATAGGGTTTTATGATCCAACACACACCATTATGAGACTCTTGATGGAGGATTGTTCAATTAAATAATTGGTAGGGGTATTGTATGAAGTGTTGGTAAAGGTTGACCGGTTCATTTTTCTGGTAGATTATATTGTACTTGATTGTGAAATGGACCAAGAGATACCTATCAAACACGGGAGGTAATTTTTATGAACCACACATGCTCTTGTTAATATGGAGTGTGGGGAAATAAATTTGTAGTTGTACAATGAGATAGTCTCCTTCCCAGTATGCAAAACCAAAAAGTAACTGATGGAGTTACAAGTGGTCTCGATGAATGATGTAGTAGATGATAATGTGACAAGTGCTATGTTATGTTAAAATATAGAAAAAGTGCACACACAAGTGTATGCGGTCTCACTAAGTAATAAAGTTTCCTTAAATAAATCAGAATATTGATCCCATAGGGACCTGTGTTAACTACTATCTACTTTTAATTCAATAATTGAGATTAAGTAACCAAGAGAGTTTTAGAGTTGTAAACTAAATGTCAATTAACTAATGCATAAAATTAATGATTTTGGAAAATCAATTGATATAGACCTGGGTTAATACTTACTAACAATCATACTATGCTAATGAACTTCATTCGTTAGATTTCTTATCTTAGTTATTCGTTTGTAGAATTTATCGCATGTTCATGGTCTCCCGACCTCTAATCGTCTACCTAACTTGGATATTACAACTGAATCATTGAGACGGGATGTAATAATCCAATTAAGTGCTCAAGATATCATCCTAAATGTGAATAAAACTAGGATTCTAGGTATATCCCTATGCTAGAAGCTAATTCTAATTCCTTATTTTATAAAAGAATAAGAACCTTGTTCTCTCTAGCCCCACATTCTATCTTTCTATTCTCCCTCCTGTGATCACAAGGTCAACAATGAATTTATTTCAAGGGTCATGAATCTTTAAAATATTTATTACAAGGGCAAATAAACAACCACATATTATAAGAAATAAAAATAAACTCAATTCAAAGTAATAGTAACCATGTTCTTGGCCTTAACCCCTGAAAGGGGGACGTTTAGCTGCTAGTAGGCATAACCATAATCAACAAAGTTGAATACATGATAAAATATATTAAAAAGATAAATCAAAGTGATATAAACCCTAAAAGAAGTGTTGAGCAGCCCCTTTCAAAAGCCAAAGTCGACCAAAAGTCCATTAAAATGTGTTAATGTTGTGTATTTATATTAGAAGAGGTTTAGGCCGTGTAGGAATTGGTCAGGCAACATGGGTTGTGGACCAATGCGATAAAGAAGGCGATACGGTCCTTAGTATGCTGATATAATGGGGTCAAAATGGGCTCAAGTACACCACTATATATGATCGATGTAGGCTTATCCCCTGGCCTCACTGGATTTTATCAACTCGACGTCTCACTTAACGCTGTGCATTTGGCATCCTTCCATAACCTTGTGGTGCTGTTTCCACTTCATGTTTAGATTGAATATCACAGAAATAAACTCTCCAAGTATCCTACATCATTATGCAGCACGTATTATAGCTCAAAAAAACATACAATATATAACGACAAGCTAGAAACACGAGCTAAGACTAGGCTTGCTCATGTTGAACTTTAACTTATTGTTTGACTCTTTACTTTATCCAATTGAACTTTAAAAATTATAAACATGTTTTTACTCTCATAAATACACATTCAAACCATTAATAACTCATTGGAAACGTTAGGATCCACCAGGATAAAATAGAACAACACCTAGCTCAAGCAAGTAAAACTAGTTTTCTCGTTTAGACTTTAAATGATCAATTTGAACTCAAACTTGTTTGAAAACACCTTAAAAAATTGTAATCAGATACTTAAACAATTATATCATTATTTATATCTATATTAACACCTAAAGCACATGATTTTCCCTAATACAAGGCTAAATAAGTAAGGATAGGAACACTAAAGCGTATAAATACACCTAACATCACTAACCCACACTTAAAGCCTTGTTCTTCCTCAAAAAATTCTTTACTCTGCGCATCATGAACTGAGGTGACTTCATACTTCTACTACATGCAAGACACTCAATTTAGTACTACAATTACTACACAAAAAGCAAGTTTCTACACTAAGCATGTTATGTACACAATTGAAAGTTCAAGAACAGTACTCCAAAATATCCTAGCCTTAAGAATTGACTCACCTAGTTGGAAAACTCATTCATATTCATCAATCAACGACATTGTACCATTTACCCATCATTAAACATGTACCCTCACAAGCAGAGAGTTAATCATAAACACTCACATAAATGTAATTTATAACAAAATGTGTACAAGAATCAAATTTCGCTCGCTCTCAAAAAGAATTCACAAATGAACCATAAGCTTGCCCTTAGTGTAGTTCTCAAGTAATATCAGAACGATGAAGCTTAGGATCAAATAGGTCTTAAATGGTTGTAATGTAGTCTAAGGGATGGATAAGAACTATTTTATCCAAGAATAGTGACTATCTTCCCTAAGCACTTTAGTACATCACCTTTTTTCTTTTCACACCAACCTCTAACAACCAACTTACTCATTTTTTCTCTTCCCACACCTTTTTATCTTCCCCTTCTCATTACGCTTAATCACATACACTATGGTGGGAGTATTATCTATTGATGTTATTCAATTTTAGCCTTCTTCATGCTTGTTTTACATAACACACCCCTATGATAGCCACTCTCAACTCAATCAAGCCTAAGTTGTGGTGCACAATGACAAAGGAGGACCAGGGCCAAAACAGGTTCATTGTAACACACATGGGATAAAAATGAGAATTTTTTTACACAACTTTCTTGAAATCCCAACCATAACACAAAGACCTTTGCTCACCAATCACACGACTTTCTTGAACTCCCAACCACAACACAAAGACCTTTGCTCACCAATAATTATAATTTAGATGATTAAATTTCACCTTTCTCCCTGTTGAATTTTAAACTACTAACTCAATTAATTTTACATTAAAGCGCTTAGGAGCTTTGGATCAAATTAAAGTCAATAAAAAAGGGGATACATGATACATAGAGGCTGTCAAAGAAAGATCTAAAGGCTAAATAGGGCTTACTACAATTATGTACAAGGGTAGGTAAGAAGAAGGTATAAACTTGGCTACCAAAGAAATTCCTATATTATCTACTAAACCCACACACTTTATATTTCTTTGCACACACACAAGGCAAGTTCTATACATGAAATAGAACAACAACCTCACATTACACAAGGCACATTCCCAAGTTAAGTGGGATGATCATAGACTATTAACCAAACAACCACATGAATTTTAATTAAACCAACAAGTACAAAAGTCATAATAACAAGCCTAGGAGTCTGAAACGTAGTAATTCGCACAATTAACATGTTATTTACAACCAAAACACTTGCATCATGCAGTCGAATATAACAGCAACAAGAATATCTTATTTATTCCTAACATAGAAAAAATTAAAAATTACCCTAAAAATGAAAATTCCGCACCCCAAAATTAAAATTCTACTTTGTCCCCAAAATATACTTTAAATGGTAGACATAGAAATACTCTTTGAGGTCTCTAAAACTAGCTAGTAGCAACTTTATACATCAATGAGATCTGGGGAACCCACATACAGATTTCCCCATTCATCGTGGCTTAGGTTTCTGGTACTCAAACATCCTATAAACCTATGAATCAAGTGAATTAAAAACTAAAATAATGAAAATAAATCATAATTTACTTGGGTTGACTCCCAAGAAGTGCCCGGTTTAGTGTCGCAACACGACCTAATAAGCATTTTTCTCCACCTTGAGGATATGAATTTTTTACTTTGCTGATAGGTTGGTGGTATAAAGAATAAGGAATCGAGTAATGTATGCAGCATGGTAAACCGCTCCTCTTTGAAGTAAGGCATTTTTTTACGTTGGTTATTTGGTTCAAAATAAAAAATATAGGATTCTATTCCCTTTTCTTCACATTCTCCCACTATTTTAGATGATTTCACAGACAAGACATCATCTCAACATAATATAGGAAAGTTCTTTGAGTGAGTCCTAACCAATCCTACTTTAAAATTTACACTATCCACAACAACCTCACTTATATTCACCTTCTTAATTATAGTCTCAAGAGAAAGATAACAATAGAATGGCTGTGATTGTTGTATCAGTTCCATAAATTGACTAGTATGCTTCTTATATTTTTATTTTCTTAGCATATCTGGACATGGTGGTGGTGGTATCTCCTTAACCTACCCAACAACTTTAGTTTTTGAGTACCCAGGCTTCTTTGAATTATAAGAAACTTTGTCTATAAATGATTGGGGTGTAAACTCTACATCTACCTCTTTAGTTTTCTTTTGAGAAATGCCCATAAATATTAAATAATCAGGATTAGCTCCACACATATCTGCACACTGATACATATTTCCATAAACCATACACCAACTTTTTGTCTGTTGCATAGGTCGAAACAAGGAGGTCCCCTCCAAATACTTGCATCATAATCTAGAAGAAAAGCCTAGTGGTGGGGTCCTCATGGTGGGGTCCTCCATAAAAATGACAAGAATCATCATCCCTCGAAAATCATCTATCCCATGATGCCATGTCAAGATGTGTGATGACAAAAAATAAAAGGAAAAAAATAAAATAAAATAATAAACTATGTACAACTCAATATAGCTAAACTAAAAATAAGTTAGTTTCCTAATTGCAAGTCCCCAATAACGGCACCAAAAACTTATTGTGCCCAACTGCACACACAAATAAACGTGGTCTCACCAAGTAATATAGTGGCCTAAAATAAAGTTTAATATTGATCCCATGGGGTCTTGTCTTAATACTATCTATTTATAGTTCAACTATTGATATTAAGTAACCAAGAGAGTTTTAGAGTTGTAAACTAAAAGTAAATTAACTAATGCAGAAAAGTAATGACTTTGGAAAATCAATGGATATAGAACCAGGGTTAGGGCTTATGAACAATCATACTACACTAATGAAATTTATTCATTAGAGTCCTATTATGGTTATTGGTTCATAGGGTTTATCGTATGATCATGGCCTCCCGAACTCTAATCGTCTACCTAACTTTGATATTACAACTACATCATTGAGCAGGGATGTAATAATTAAATTAAGTGCATGAAGCTAGCATCATACATGTGAACTAAACAAGGATTTTAGATCCTAGAAGCTAATTCAAATTCCTTATTTTATAAAAGAATAAGAACCTTGTTCAATCAAGCCCCACATTCTATCTTCCTATTCTTCCTCCCGAGATCACAAGGTCGACAATGAATGTATTCTAACGGTCAAGAATCCTTCTAATACTTATAAAAATGGTAAATAAGAAACCACATGTTGTAAGAAATAATAAATCTCAATTCAAAGCAATAGTAAACATTTTTTTAGACTTAACCCCAGAAATGGGGCGTTTAGCTGCTAATGGACATAACTATAATTAACATAGTTGAATACATCATTAAATTTATTAAAAAGCTAAAGAAAGGAGATATAAACCCTAAAATAAGTTTTCAGAATCACCTCTCAAAAATCAAAGTCGTCAAAAAGTCCTTTACAATGATTTCATATAGTGTATTTATAGTAAAAGAGTTTTAGGCTGTGTAGGAATTGGTCAGGCGATGCAGGTTTCTGATAATCGGGATAAAGTGGGCAATGCAGTAATTAGTTCGTCAGTCTAAAGGGTGTGACTTGGTCTTAATTCCATCACTCTATAAGGGGAGACACGGGCTTATCACCTGGCGTCACTAGATTTTGCCAACTTGACGTCTAACTTCACGTTGTGTATTTTCCTTCCCTCTATAACCTTTTGGTGTTGTTCAAACTTCATGTAGAGCTTGTATATACTCAAAATAAACTTTACAAGGATCCTAAAAAGTCATACACCATAGATTAGAACACAAAAAAAAACACAATAAATCACGACAAGCTATAAACACGTGCTAAGACTAAGCTTGCTCATGTTAAACTTTAACTTCTTGTTTTGACTCTTGACTTGATCTTATTGAACATTGAAATTTTAACTCTTCACTTGATCCTACTGAACTTTGAAAATTATAAACTAGTTTTTTCACTTATAAATACACATTCAAACCATTAAGAACTCATTAGGCACATTAGGATCTAACACGTTAAATTAGACAAACAACTAGATCAAGCTAGTAAAACCAGTTTTCTCATTTAGACTCTAAATGATCAATTTGAACTCAAACTTTTATGAAAAAAATCTTAAAATATTATAATCACATACTTAAACACTTAGATGCTTATATATATCTGTATTAACTCATAAAGCCCATGAATTTCCCTCAAAGCAAGGCTAAATAAGTTAGGATAGCAACACTAAAGTGTATAAATACACTGAACATCAGTATTGGACCTTCAGTCACTCCTCCTCAAGGTTCCAGCTTTATGGTATATAGATATCGTGTCGCAGTTATAAAATAGGTGTTGGATGGGAGGCAAACTATAATTTTCATTAAGTTGGCCCTATCCTTTAAATTTTTCTTGTTAAGATAGTTTCCTATTTGTTTTTTATTAGTCCATACAATTGTAGAAATATAACGTGCATTTGAGAAATTGAGTAATGGGAAGTATTTGTAATGTAGTGGGAACCAAAATAGCTAAAAATAGGAGAGATGAATCAGTATTTGGTCACCACGATCACAGTCACCATGCGATCGTGATCGCGCTCCCCATGTCATTACAATCATGGTCCTTTGGCCGCAATCACTATTGAGAAAGTTTTTAAATATGAATAGTAACCCAAACAACTTCCCCCACACTTTGTTTTAAATTATTCACCGTTACACCTATTTTTACTAATATTTAGAGCATAAAAAATTGCATAGTATCCCCTCTGAATCTCCTTATCTTATATGTTATATAATTCTCCTCTTGCGTGAGAATTTATGGGCCTAGAATGTGTGCTTAGGTAAATAGCCTAAAATTGTAGTTTGGATGCTAAATCTTGAGATCAATTAAACATATTAGGTGTGTTTCTTGATGTTATAGGTATGTGCATTATTGGGGAGTTCTTGAGTACCCAAAATTGTTCAAAATTTGTAGGAATAGTATGTGCATACCAATTTTTTGGTACAATACCCGAATGAAAGTAGGAACATGCGTGAGTTGTAAATGAATGAAGTGGCCCATGATCAAAGGTTTGATCAAATAGTGTTTGATGTAAAGTTCAAGGAGGGTGTAGTCACTTTGATCCCAAATTTGTATCCTACCCCTTTTTCAAGCCTACATTACAACCTTGAAAAAGTCCTTCGATATCTCTAAAAAAGTGCCTTCAAGTTTGCGGTGATTGAAAATAAGGGAAAGTATATGACATGATACTTGTTTGCATTTAGAGATTCTTTGTGAGAGTGAATTCTTTCACTTTAGTATCTTGTTGCATGATGATACTTTGATGTATGGGATTTAGCATGTAAATTAACAAAGGTTGGTAAAGTTTTCATACTCTAAAAATGAAGCAAATGAGTATAGCTAATTCTATAATGATAGAGAGTCACCTTTTAAGAGTCAGTAGTTGTTGCTTGATTATTCTTAAAAGTCTTTTCCATCCTTAAGAGTATGATAAATTTTTAGGGGAGTTCTGCTAATAGATTTTCCCATGCTTGAGGGCTAATTGGTGGTGCTAGTTGAGTTTAGAAGCATTATGATTATTTGGTTGTGTGAAAGGTTTTATAATTGAGTAGCCTCATAGAATATGGAGTAGTGCTGTTTGATGAAAAGCAATATTTTAAGTTGGATTAAATCCAATGATTTGTATGTTTGCAAGTAATTGGATGAAAAGGTGTGAAGCTGAGCTGAAGACAAAAGAGTAAGACCAATGTCGCCTCATAATCTAAAAATAAGGACTAGGACATGATCCTTAGGTAACGTGATTACGGCATGAGAGTCACAATCGTGATCCAACACCAACTAAAGCCTCAGTGATTGCGAGAGGATCACCGTGATTGCATGGGTCGTGAACTCTGTGAACGAAGAGAGATCCTGAAGGAGCTGAAATTTTTCAAGGGAAGAATAATAAGTTCATGGCACTAAATTCCAAATCTCAAGAGCACAAATCATTGCACAATTATGGTATATTTTAACAAATATTCAAGTTTTTCAAGAAGAACATTCTAATTTGGGAAAAGAATAATTACAGTAAATTCTCAAGAGATTTTAGTTATAATTAGAAATTGATGTTTGAATTATCTTTTCTAGCTTTTCAATGTATACATTCATTGTCAAAATGTGTAGATTTTGTTTCTCCAATCACATGAGTTGCTAAAATTCTTATCTTGGGGTTTTGTGAAATTTGGTCATTAACTTTGTGTGGGTAACAACTGTTAGTCAAAATAACTAGTTAGGAAGGTTGGGTTTTGTTATTACTCTAGGTTTGACTTGAGAACTGTGAATGAAAACCCCAATTGACTTAGATCCCATATCATCCTTGAAAGAGGGATACGGGTAATGAGTAATAGGAGACTACCCTTTGATTTAACTTCCCTCATGATAATATCTTAGAAATAGGGATATTGTGTGGCTGTGCAATGTTCATAAGCATTATCTTAGAAATAAGGATACAAGTATGAGGTATTGGGTTGATGAATTTATTATGAGGTACTCAAAAGAATCTGTGAAATTTAGTGTTTTGTTGAAAGACTAACACTAATACCATAAACCTAGTCTACACAAACCCTTAACTAAAACATAGAAAAACCTTTGATTACCTATACATAATTTATACCTAAGGTAGCATAACCCCAAGATCTCTATTAATTTGATTTACTATTCACTTGTTAAATCCTTTATTAATGTTAATGTGTTGTTTTGCATAACAAATATTTAACCCAAAACATCCCAACATTAGCTTAATGTTTAGTTTTAGTTGTACATTATGGATTAAATCCTATTTAAATCTCAATACTCGAAAGGTGTTGAAATCTAGATTGTACTCTTTGTGGATACGACCCCCACTCTTATTGGATTTATATTGGTGCTGACCAATTTGCATCAAACAATGGTGTAAGTTGATCATTATAAATAACCACTCATGGTATGAAATATTATTTGTCTAAAGCTGATAGGCGACTAGAGAAGCTAAACTCTACAAGAAGGATCCTCATTCCCAGATAAAATACCAATAACACTATACCGATGGCGGTGCCTCTTGCTTACACTTTCATAAGTCTCAGTACACATGCTCTCTATGGTCCTCTAATAATCAATATCCTAAGCCAAAAAGACTCATCTGCCATCAAGTGCTATGACACCAAATCGAGAGACAATACTAGTCCTCTGACACATCTATACAGCAATGTTCAACTCAGATAGATATATGATAGAAATATGTCTGGCTTAATCTAGAAACCAAATCTCATACTCAAAACTGTCTAAGAACCTTGATGAATACCAATAAACCCAACTATATTCTGTGAACTGCTCGATATTTTATATGTCATCAATAGCTCTAACGGATCTATAATATATCTGTGATCCTTAATATTGAACCTCAAAGTACTGAAGTAGTCATGAGATCAATTGGAACCTAAGCTAGCCCCAAATTCTTTGGCTGAAGCTGAAAGTCTTCGACATCTATCTCTGACTCTCTAGTATGCTGTATTGAAATTTTTGAAATTATTAACAAAGTATCATCTCTATCAATTGACAATGTCACCCATATTTCATCATTCATTAAGGATATAATAGAGTCAGAGAATATGTTTGAAGTTAATAGCAATGTGGACACCTGATAAGGTGTCAAGAAGTGAATTTTTTAAAAATGTCACCGTAGTCTCTTTAAGATAGGTTACAGACGTCTCCACACCAATCCTCATAAATCTACTAATAATTCATTGTTGTCCAGTACACCGATTAAACCTATGCTCTCATACAAATTTGTCACAACCCAATTTCACAGGTCATGATGGAACCTACTATATCCTGCCTGTAGGCGAGCCAAGCACATAGTAAAAAATGGATAGTTATGGACTATCCAATTAAATATAGAATAGAATAAAGAATAACTATAACAAAAGACTAAATACATAGATAAATCCTAACACCTGATTGTTTCAGAATAAGATCTTCTAATAATATAATAAGAATGATGACATATATTACATTGATACAACTTATCGAAAAATACAAAATAAAGACATATCTAATACATAAGAAGGGCGTAGGTAAAACTACGTACGTCAAGAGCTTACTCTATGTCTCCGAACCATGGTTTTTACGCATGATGCACATAACAATGGAATTAACCCATGTCATGATCTACAGATGTAGAAGTTTAGAATGAGTACTAAAGAATGGTAATTAGGATGTAACTACCAACTAATTTCCAAAGATAAAGTAGATAAACATAGAATATGAAGAGAATGGAAACTACACCAAAGAGTCCTGAAATAAAATTATAAGAAAAGGAGATAATAAGGAACAACTATGCTAATGAAGGCCATGAGTCTAACAGAATAAGACTAAGATAGAAGAAAGGATGAACTATTCTATTCTGACACTATTTATGATTATTAATATTATACCTTATATCCCCGGTCAAGATACGAATAAAATGAAAAAAAAGAATATATATATATATATAGCAATATACAAGGCCAAGGAATGAATAAATGACATGAACAGTTGAAGAAAGGGGTATACTGTAGTACCGTAGCTACATATAGATAGATGTATATATATACACATATAGATATGAGGTAAACTCATAGCATAACCAATAATATAATATCCTTATTTCAGGATTTGTGATAATCCTATCAAGATTTAATACCATCATAACAAGTATTTCTAATCCACATGGCTAGCCCTAAATAATCTCACATAATAGTGCAATCATAAGATAGAAAAAAGACAAAAACATACCTAAAATATCGATAAGAAATCAATACCAATTAATCATGAAATAGCCATAATAATGATAATAGAAAAGATAATAATAATATTAGTAATAAATTGAGTAACTAATAATTTTGGAAAACCAAATACCTAGCCGAGTCTATGTGTACCCCAACCGCCCCAAGCTTCAAAAGTTCAATAAACATACAACAATACAAGGCATAGTACTTACCCATATCTATGCAATAGTCCCATACAAGCTGTTACACATAGGTGCATACTAGTGATAGGTAATGCACATGCAAGAATGAATTCAAGATACAGAAATGTATAATCATCCTTCGTATTTGCTGTGTATTAATATCATTATCATAAAATCATATGTCCTTTCCAAACATCAGCACATCATCATAACCTCCGGACTGATTGAGCATCATCACAACATCATGATATCCTCCGTCCTTCCTAGGCATCATCCCAACATTATAATACTAAAATCAATATAAAAAATAAAGGGTGAGCCCCATAATGGCTAAAGTAAAGTACAAGCCCCATAAGGGCTAAAGTAAACTATTATGAAACGAGAAGAAAGGTAGAGAATATTTTTATAATCCATCGCCCCTCATTGATATCGCATAATTAATAAGTGTTTATATATATAATAAGTGCACAGACTCAAGAAACATCTAAGAAAGTGTAAATCCATATGTCCATTGGCCAAAGAGAACTTAGGGACTAAATCACTGTAAAAGTGTAGAAAAGGGTTGGAAAATCTCACGACCAGAGAAATAGTAGTGTATAGTCATGGAATGGAATATATCTCAATCAAATTTTGAAACATCATTAGTATCCTCTTTTACACATTTAACTTAATCAATAAGTTAGCGAGTTATTATTGAGATGAAATCCATTTTTAAGTTAGAAAGTGGGATTTAGCCCTTTGTTAGTAACAATAATAAAAAATTATAATCAAATTAGGATAATATCTGCCATCAATACAATAATCATGGATGTACCAAATCTATCCATGCCATCACCAGTACCTAACCATTGGAATAATAAATATCATAGCATATCTGTAATATCCCACACTATTCTTAGCTCAGTTCAGCTATTAGTTGCATGCATAAGGGTCTTAAAGACTAAAAAATTCTCAAAGTATTGGGGACTTAGTAATTTTTAAGGCCTCTAACTTTAAAGATTTTTTAAAATGGTCTACCCAACCCTGAGATGTTTGTTTTTAAGTTCATTTTTGATCAAGGGTGATAGAATCATAACTTAGAGATGTTTCAAATTTTTTGGACGAGA
The DNA here is from genome assembly GCF_002878395.1 of Capsicum annuum. Taxonomy (NCBI): domain Eukaryota; kingdom Viridiplantae; phylum Streptophyta; class Magnoliopsida; order Solanales; family Solanaceae; genus Capsicum; species Capsicum annuum. The sequence continues at coordinate 112,271,126 of NC_061116.1, read as the reverse complement.
ATTCGGTCATGTTTAGATTATGAATCCAGCAATTCACTTCTATCAAGCTACATCACAATGCTATTCTCGTTGGCACATACACCACATTGCGGTGAGAAAAATGAACCACTAAGATTAAACCACATCGCGGTGAGCATTTAAAATAGAGTTACAAATATAATTGCCTGAAGTGAAATTTTTTATTTTCCTCTCAATTCAATCATCATAACATGACTTATATCATTAGTTATGAAATTATTTTCCCCTGTTCTTCAATTATCCTCTAAAGAAAACCCTCTTCATCTCCCAAGTGCACATTAATTCAATAACTTTCTCTCCAAGAAAACTAAGAGTTCAAGTTGCCAAAACCAAGAACCTTCAAAAAAGCATCAAGATTTGTTCTTTTCTTAAAATATTTAAGGTTTAAGGTATGTTGGTTGTTCATCCATGTGCCCTTTTCACTCATGGAGTCTAAGAATTTTTTTTGTTCTTAAATCATGAGTTTTACATGTTTACGTTGAACTATGTCCGTGCATATCGTGTAAGTTTGATTTCACGTTATGATTATAAGTGTTTAAATATATAATGAGCCATTACATGTTTTTAATATTGAAATTTTCCTAGTTAAATCATTAATTCATGATTTTATTGTTGTAACTATGTTATCATCACATGTTTTATCCTTTCCCATGCTTAAGTTTATGATTCTCATGTATTTGATGAATTGCCTAGGTTTTTCTTTTGAACAATGAGTCCCTATTATAGTTTTTAAAGCAATTACAAGGCATTAATTTTATTTCATTAAGTGTTGGTGGGTTATGAACACCCTACACCTAGTTGTTTACATAATTTTAGTATCCTTAGAATGATTTTAGATAAAAATGAGAATTGTGATTCAGTATGTCATTATAATTAGTAGTTGTTCGCTTAGTTAAACTTAGTTCTGTCTAATAATTAGTGTTATTTAGTTGATAGTAGGATTCAACATCAACTGGACCCAGGGATGAGGGCATCTTGCTAGTTAAGGTGTGACCCTTAGTAGCAATCCTCGAGTTACATAATAGTTTAGGGTTGGCACATATCTCATTAGTTCTCCCGCTAGTATAGGGTGACTCTTTAAATTTTGGGAATGCCTATTTAGGGGATCCACATAGCCAGTGTTAGTACCATGGCACGGTACTGATGCCCTTCAAACTAGGGTTACAAGTTGGACCCTGATTAGGTAAGATTAGGGTATTTCGATTAGATGATACCTCCTGCAGTCTCATTACTGTATTTCGAATTGAATTCAATTTAGGCTTGCATGACAAAAGCATTTAGTTTACTAGTTATTCAGTTATCAGATTTCCATATTTCAGTTTATAGATTATTTCAAAAATATTATATGCTTTGTCTTGCATTCTAAGATAATTTAGCTTCTCATGCATTCATGATCTGTTGTCTTCTTCTATTCAGTTAGTACTTATTTCATATGCAGAGTACCTCAGATATCTTCCTAGCCTTATCTCATATACTAGTATATTTCATGTACTGATTGCATACTTTTCTTTTCTCTATGATGTCTCGTATTTTGGACATGTAGTTTCTGACCATGCTTAGACATTTTAGCATTACAACATCAATAGTAGTGGTGAGTCCTCATCTTTGAGGACACGTTAGTTGGGTATTTGTCCTATCAATTTCATAGTAGTTCTTAGAGGCTTTTCAAACTTTAAGACAGTAAGTTAGTTTATCAGTCTTATCAGTCGTGTTTCAATATTTTTTGCAGATGTTATAGACTTCTAGTTGAACAATATTTTTAGTATTCTTATTGGTTTTACCATATTAGTATATCTTCTGCACATATGTTTTATTACGTGTTCACCCAGTACTCAAGTGGAAATAGCATATGGGTTAGCTGGTGGTTACTTGTGACTGCAAGCACCGTTGTCATGACTACGAGGTAGCCTTGAGCTGTGATAAAAAAATGTTCAGATGCAGGTTATATAATGTCCTATGGAATCTAAAAGTTACATTGAGTAGAGTCATATTGATGGGGGTAAACCATGTGACACTTATGGATAAGAAGATATAAGTCATTTTAGGAAAATTTTCCCATTTTTCAGTTTTCTTGTCGTGCGATTGAGTATGAGCTCTATTTAAACTCTCCTTCTAACTTATCCTTTATTTTGTTTATAGATCATGCCTCCCATGAGGAAGAATAGAAGAAGGAATGAGGACCAGCCCGCACCTTCACCTATTCAATAAGATCCCCTAAATGAGCATGTGTCTAATATTGAGATTAAAGTTTCTTTCACTACCTTATCTTATTCAGTAGCATCTCAGAACAATCAGTAGGTTGCTTTTCTATCTATTCTAGTAGAAAATACAGTAGCATCTAGGGTTTGAGATTTCACTCGAATGAATCCCCTTTATTTTTAGGGTCCAAGTCTAAGAAGGATCCATAAGAGTTTCTTTATATGGCTTAGAAGGTGACCGATATTATGGTTATCATTTTGATTGAGAGTGCAGAATTGGTTGTTTATCAGTTGTAGGATGTAGCTCACATCTCATTTAAGTAGTGGAAGGAAGATAAGAGCATTAAGGAAGAGCTTATTGAGTGGGAGGACTTTGCCATGAGTTACTTAGATAGGTTGTTTCCATTGGAGTTAAGGAAAAAGAAGGTCCAAGAGATTATAAATTTAAAGCAAGGTGCTATGAGTGTAAAGGAGTACTCTCTTAAGTTAAGTCATTTGGCAAGGTATGCTCCTAATGTGGTGGCTGAAAATATGTTAGAATGATAAAGTCTTTTTTTGGTGTATCTTATAGTATAATCAAAGAGTGTAGGACTTCTATTCTTATTAAAAAGATAAACTTATCTGGGCTTGTGGTTCATTCTCAACAGATTGAGGAGGAGAAGAATAAGGAGAAAAAAAGAGAGAATAAGAGGGTTAGGATAGTTAGTTTCAACTTTTAGTAACCAAAGTTAGAGAGTTGTAAGCGACCTCTATTCTATCAAAAATTTTCAATTCCATCTCTATCTTCAATTAGTGTGCTAGTGCCAAAATCTAGTAATGACATTTGGGAAAGAGCATCAGTCTCTATGTCCTAAGGTATTATGAATAGTGGTCACACTAATCCACTTTTCCAAAAATGTCGTAGGAATCATCAGGGAGTATGTAGGGCTAGTAGTGATGTGTGTTTTGGATGTTGAAAGCTAGGGCACAGAGTTAGAGATTTTCCAAAGGTTGGTCAGCACAGTCATCCTTCAGTTCTAATCGGTCGCCCTACTCAGCTGGGTGCCGCATCTAGTGCAACCTGTGTGTAATGTCACAATAGGTTGCATGCACTCCAGTCCCAATAGGATCAATAATATTTCCTTTATGTAGTTATGAGTACATTATAGGTCTTTCATCTTCATGTTCATGATTTATTAGACACCAGAGCCTCACTTTCTTTTGTAACCCCATATGTAGCTATCAATTTTGATATCAGTCCCAAAATACTAGCAGAACCCTTCTCAGTGTCTACTCTCATAGGTAAGTCTTTCATAGCTAGAGGGGTATACAAAATTTACTCAATTACAGTATCCCCAAAAATCACTTCAATTAATCTTATGAAGTTAGATATGACTAATTTTGATGTCATTCTTGGCATGGATTAGCTCTACTCATGCTACGCTTCAGTTGATTATAGAGATAGTGTCATTCAGTTTTAGTTTCCTAATGAACCACTTATTGAATAAAGGGGTAGTACTTCTGCGCTAAGGGGTCATATTACATCATATATTAGAGAGAGAAAGATGTTATCTATGGGGCGTGTTTACTATTTTATTAGAGTAAAAGACTCTAGGTTTGAGATCCCTAGTCTTGAGTCAGTTTTAGTTGTAAGGGAATTTCTAGATATGTGTTTCTTAAAGATCATCCGGGAGTGTCTTCCAAAAAAGAAATTGACTTTAGAATAGATCTCCTACCAGATACCCAGCCTATCGCTATTATGCTCTAGATAATGGCTCCAACTGAGCTTATGGAGTTCAAAAAATAGTTTAAAGATATCATATATAAGGGATTCATCAGGCCTAGCATTTTCCCAGGGGGCGAACTAGTCTTTTTCATGCGTAAGAAGGACGATTCTCCCAAAATATTAGCTTACCATTAGTTGGACAAAGTCACCATAATAAATAACTATCCACTCCCCATGATTGATGACTTGTTTGAAAAATATTAGGGTACCAGTTATTTCTCTTTGATAGGCCTCAGATCTGACTATCATCAGCTTAGAGTAAGAGAATATGATATTCTGATGATAGCTTTTAGAACATGGTATATCACTTAAAATTTCTTGATATGTCTTTTGGACTAATGTATCCCCTAAAAACTTTCATAGACTTGATGAACAGAGTGTTTAAGAAGTACATGGAAATATTGTTTCATAGTCTTTATTGATGATATTCTTGCATATTCCAGTAGTACAAGTTATCATGTAGACCATCTCAAATTTGTATTGCTAACTTTTAGAGCTTATGAATTATTCACCAAATTCAGTAAGTGCAAAATTTTGGCCAAGATCAATAGCTATTTTTGGCCATATTATTTCTAGTGATGGCATAAGAGTTGACCCTCAAAAACTTAATTAATAAGAAATTGGTCCATATGCACCTCTCTATTATATATTTAGAGTTTCTTAGGTTTGGCTGGCTATTACAGATGGTTTACTGAATGGTTCTTATCTATCTCATCCCCCATGTCTCGATTGACTAACAAAAAAGTCAAGTTTCAGTGGACAGATTCTTGTGAAAGAAGCTTTAAGGAGTTAAAGACTCGACTCACCTCAGCCCCAGTCTTGAATCTGCCAGGCGATTCAGTTGGGTTTGTTGTTTACTATGATGCTTCTAGAGTTTGTCTTGGTTGTGTTTTGATACAAAGAGGTAATTTTCTAGCCTGCGCCTAGAGACAACTTAAACCCAATGAAAAGAATTATCCTACCCATGATCTTGCATTAGCAGTTGTGGTTTTTGCCTTGAAAATTTTAAGGCATTATCTTGATAAGGTTAATGTTGACGTGTTCACGGATAACAAAAGTTTACAATTTGTGTTTTCGCTGAATAATTTAAATCTTCATCAGTGAATGTATCTTGAGTTGTTAAAAGATTATGATATAAGTGTGTTTTATCATCTAGGGTAAGCTAATGTAGTGGTAGATACCCTTAGTAGATTGTCTATGGGTAGTGTTGTGTATATTGAAAATGATAAGAATAAGTTAGTAAGAGTGGTTCTATATCTTGATAGATTAGGTATTTGGTTGGCAGATTCAGCTGAGGGTATTATATGGGTTAAGAATGGTTCATAATCTTCTTTGGGTGCTAAACTAAAAGAAAAGTAGGATAGGGATTCCAGTTTTAATAATTTAAAGGAATCAGTTAGAGATTATAAGGTAAAGGTTTTCTCTAAATAGTGAGATGGTGTTTTACGATGTTAGGGTAGGTTGTGTTTGTCGTATGTTGATAATTTGAGATAGTGGATTTAACAAGAAGTGCATGGTGTGGATTACTCTATACGCACAAAGGCCACTAAGATGTACCATGATTTGTATGAAATCTATTAGTGGAGTGGTATGAAGAGGGATATTATAAATTTTGTAGCTAAGTGCTCTAACTACTAGCAGGTCAAGGTCGAGAACCAATATCCTAGTGGTACATTGAAAGAGTTCAGTATTCCCAATTTGAAGTGCCAAGAGGTAAACATGGATTTTGTGATGGGTTTGCTCGTACATATCGTCAGCATGATTTGATTTGGGTTGTTGTTGATAGTATGACCAAATCATCTCATTTCTTGTCAATTCAAACTACTTATTCAGCTAAGGATTATGCCTAACTCTGTCTCAGAGATTTAGTTAGGTTGCATGGAGTCCCGTTGTCTATCATTTTGGATAGTAGTACTTAGTTTACTTCTCATTTTTAGAAGGCTTTACAAAAGGGTCTTGGTACCCAATTTCATCTAAGCACAACTTTTCATCCTCGGATAGGTGGTAAGCTATAGAGGACTATTTAGACCCTCGAGGACATGTTGAGAAAAAATGTTATTAACTTTAAAGAGAGTTGTGAAGATCACTTACCTTTGATCGAGCTACAATAATAGTTATCACTCTAGTATTTAGATAGCTCGGTTTGATGTTCTTTATGAAAGGATATGTAGATCTTCTCTTTGCTACTTTGATAGGGTTGAATTCAGTATTTGATCTGATAGAGAAAGTTTAACTAATCAGGGAAAGGATGAAGACAGCCCAAAGCCATTAGAAATATCATACAGACGTGAGGAGGAGAAATCTCAAGTTTAAAGTTGAGGATTTGGTATATCTAAAAATCTCACCTATGAACAGAGTGAAGAGATTCTGTAAGAAGGGGAAGCTTTGTTCCCGATATCTTTTCCCTTACAGAATTTTGAGCCATTTTAGGTAGGTAGCTTATGAGCTAGAGTTGCTTGTAGAGTTTGCATTAGTGCATTCAGTATTTCATATTTATTTATTAAAGAAGTGCATTGGTTATCCAGCTATTGTAGTTCCTTTAGAAAGCATGGATGTTCAGGATAGCCTTTTATAAAAGAAATCCTGGTTGAGATCCTTGATTGTCGAATTCATAGACTAAGAAATAAAAAAGTTTCCTTGGTCAATGTTCTTTGGCGGAATCAGTCTGTTAAGGGAGCCACCTAGGAAGCGGAAGCAGATATGCGTACCAAGTACCCCATATTTTCTCCGCACACTCAAACTCATCTTTATGTAATAGTTCTTCTTAGATTGTCACTTTTCCATTCTATGTTCCAGCTATATAATCATTCTCATGTCATTGCATGCTTTCACGAAATTAGTTCAGTTCATGTCATGTTTCAAACTCATTTATGTAATCATGTTTCAAGTTTTACATGTTCAGTATATGATCTCGGTTTTCCAACTATTCTTAGTATATTCAAGATCATTCGAGGATGAATGTTCCCAAGTGGGAGATATTGCAATACCTCGTACTATTCTTAGCTTCGTTCAGCTATTAGTTACATGCATAAGGGGATTAGAGCCTAAAAATTTCACTAAGTGTTTGGGACTTAATCATTTTTATGGCCTATTAACTTTGAGGATTTTTAAATTAGTCTTTCTAACCTCGAAAATTGTAAGTTTATTTATGTTCAGGGGTGTAAGAAGCATGTCTCAGAGAAGTTTTGGATTTTTTGGAAGAGGAATGGGTCACGTTTGGATCACAAATCCAGCAAGTCACCTCGATAGTGCCGCATTGCAATGATATTCTCATTCGAACGTACATCGAGTCATGGTGAGTAAAAGGCACCACCGCGATTAGACCACATCGTGGTGACCATGATAAACACAGTTATGAATTTAATTTCCAGAAGGGCAATTTTATCTTTTCCTGTCAATTAAATTCTTCATATCATGACTTATATCATCAGTTAGGGCATTATTTTCCCCTCTTCTTCAATTTTCCTATAAGGAAAACCCTTTTGATCTCCCAAGAGCATCAATTCCTTTTTTTCTCTCGATGGAATCAAGAATTCAAGTTCCCAAATCCAAGAACCATCTAGAAAGAATCAAGATTGGTGCTTCTCTTCTAAGATTAAGGGTTTAAGATATGTGAGATGTTCATCCATGGACCCTTTTCACCCATGGAGGCCAAGAATCCCTTTTCATTCATAAATCATGAGTTCTACATGTTTAAGTAGAACTATGTCCATAGATATCTAGATAGTTTGATTTCAAGTTATGATTATAAGTGTTTCTAAGTGGAATGATCCATTTATTGTTTTGGATATTTAAATCTTCACATTTAAATACCTAATTAAAGATTTTAGAATTGTAACTATGTTATTATCGCATGACTTACCCATTCCCATGCTTAAGTTTACTACTCTCATGTGTTTGATGAATTCCTAGGTTTGAGTTTTGAACAGTGAGTCCCTATTATGGTTTTTAAAGATGTTATATGGTATAACTATTACTCTATTCAGTGTTGATGGGTCATGATCACCCGATACCTAGTTGTTTACATAATGTTAGTTTCCTCAGAATGATTTCAGATAAACCATAAATAGTGTTATTCGGTCAGTTATTATGATCAGTTGTCTACTTAATTAAACTGATTTAAGTCCATTAATCAGTGTCATTCAATTAGGAATAAGATTCAAAATCTAGTTAACCCAGGGATGGGGGCATTCCTACCAATTTAGGGTGTGACCCTTTGTAGCCATCCTTGAGTTATAGAACTATGAAGCCAACGTAGGTTTGAGATGTATTCCTTCATTTTTAGGGTTAACACATATCGCATGAGTGCTCCTACAAGTACAAGGTGTATCTTTAGTCCTTAGGGATGCCAGTTTAGTGTAACTGCACAACTAATGTTAGTACGCATGGCACGGTGCTGAGACCCTTCTAATTAGGGTTACAAATTAGACCCTGATTAGGAAAGATTGAGGAATGTCGGGTACATAATACCTCTCACAGTCTAAGTACAGTAATTAGAATAGAATTAAATTCAGGTTTCATTGACCAAAGCATTCAGATTACTAGTTTATGATTTATCAAATTTCAGTATTTTAGTCTACAAATTATTTTAGAAAAATTATATACTTGGTCTTCCATTCTCATATAATTTACTTTCTCATGAATTCATGATATATTGTCTCCTGCTATTCCGTTAGTACTTGATGTTGGGCATATTTATACGTCTAAGCACCATAACTTACCCATGTTTTAGCTAAGTTTTGAGGATAAAATACATAATTCTTGCACTTTTAGTCTATCTTTAGTTAAGTGAGCTGACCTATATGATTAGCATGCTTTTCAGGTACTAATGAGGAAGATTACAGCACTTTGGGGACCTGTGGACAGCAAAGGAAAACTTCACATAAAAAGGAAAGTAGCTCTTGGACTGAATGTGACGCATAGGAACTTTTTCCCGGGCAAACTCAATATTTTTAAATAGTTAAGGACGCAGTAGCAATTTATTAGAGAAGGATGTTATTAAAAGCATGATTGCTGAATTTTTAGTTCATTATTCACATTCTATATTATTTTGAAAAGAGGGAAAAGTGGCTTAGCTTGAGGATAGAAAGAGAGAAACGCGTTTCTCTCTTATTTTTGCTAGTCATCTTTATCACCAAGATCATTCTAAGTTTTGGTATGATGAATATTTCTAGTTTGATTTCTGTTTTATTTATGAGTAGCTAAGTTTATTTGTTAGGGTTATGGAAACCTTGTAGTATACCTTCTATTGCTATGGGTTTTTGAATTTATGATGTGTCAATTCATTTATATCATTACTCTCTCCATTTTGATTGAATTCTCATGGTTGCAAACATAGGGAATGTGCCATTATAGCAATAACTTGTTTGATAGAAAAGTTACTGTTTGGAAAAGAGAGTGTGACAAAAAATAGGGTTTTGCAACCTATATTTTACACGTTAGTGCCCTAGCAGGATTAACTTCTTGGAGAGTTCGTACAATTGGTTGTACACTTTGGATTCAAGAGAAATAAGGTGAATAAATCCTTGATGGTTGAAAAACACTTGGATTTAGAACTAGAATATGTCTCTCTATAAGTGCATGCATGTATAAAATCCGTATTACTTATAGTTAATAAAGAAGTAGAAGCTACAAGGTGGACATAACCCTAACTTGTCATTCTCTGTGATCAAATATTATTACACATATCATCTCATCATTACACTGATAATATTATTGTGCACCTAAACTGAAACCCCCATTACCTTGGAACCTTCGATCAACAGTCTAATAATAATCGCAATACTTAGTGATCATAGTATTCCCTGTGGGATTCGACACCCAACCCAGTTGGGTTCTATATTTGACAGCGACCGCTTACACTTTCTAACGAGAGTTATAATTTGGGCGTATCAAATTTTGGCTCCGTTGCCGGGGAATACGGTTGTCAACTAAGTTCGTGATAGTTAATAGACCCTTTGGTCAAAGATTCTCAAATTTTACTTGTTGTTTGTTGTTTTTGTTTTGTTCAGGTTTAGTGTATTGTATGCCAAATACACGGAGATCTGGTCAGCCATTATTACCTATAAATCTTGAACCACATCTTATTGGCAGAATGGATGCGCAACGAGACCTTGAAAGGATAGCTACTCAACAGGAGCAGGCTAGATTAGCTGCATTGGCAGCTGCGCAAGTAAATCAACAGAATGCTGATAACCCAGGTCGGGTACCAAATCTTGATGATGAGGACTTGGGTGATGATGAGTTATTAAATCCAAGGCGTGCAGATGATGTGGCTGCACTAGTGAACAGGAATGTCAACAGAGATCATCAAGCTAGGATGAGACCCAAACACCGAGCTGTGCAAGTTGCTTTTGATGATGATGATGATGACTTGGATGGGGCTGGTGCCACAGGGGCTATTATTCCTCCGCCCTTGGCACCCGGAGCTAAGTTAAATATCACTAGCACCATGATCCAGCTATTGCAACTCAAAGGGTTATTTGGTGGATTTGCAGGCGACGATCCGAATATGCATCTGATTAATTTTATATCAACATGCAAATCGTTTGAAAATCCAGTGGTTGGACAAAATGCGATCCGAATGTGCTTATTTCCAATGTCTCTATCTGGAGACGCAACTCTATGGTTAAATGGGCTAACTCCTGACTCTATTACCAATTGGAGGCAACTAAAAGAAGCTTTCCTAGAAAGATTCTTTCCGCCATCCAAGAGAGCACAACTAAGAGATGAGATAAGCAATTTCAGACAGCTTCCAACTGAAGCTCTCCACGAGACATAGGAGAGGTTCAAGAAGAAGCTTATGCGGTGCCCAAATCATCAGATGACCAATGTCCACTTGATGGAAATATTACATAAGGCTTTGAACTCAGTGACTAAGCCAGTGGTTGATAATGCTGCGGGTGGGTCATTCATGGACCTTACTTTTATTGAGGCATGTGATATGCTGGATCGTATGACAAAGCAAAGTAGACCTTGGCATACCAGGGATTCTGAGGTAGCAAGCTCTACTGTATCTACTAGCATGATAGCAGAACAGAGGCGAAGAGAAGAGGAACGTGACCAGGATATGGCTCACATGAAAATGCAGATGGACCTTCTTATAAAGCATTTATTATCAGGAAAGACAGAAAAGGTCAAAGCTGTTGTATCACAGGGAAGAGATGACTCTGATTCTGAGGAGGAAGCAAATTAGTTAAATAATCAGGGGGTTTCCGAGGCAATGTCCAAGGAAACCAAGGTAGGAACTATTATGAAAAATCCAGATACAAGGACCGAGACTAAGGGAATTGGAAGAATAAGAATGACAGGAGCGGTTTGTATGTCCCTCCTAGAAAGCGTGAAGCTGTTGAACCTAGCTCTAGGAAGATGTCCATGCAGAACATGATGGCCAAGCTTTTGAAAGGAGTGGAGGCAACCAACACGGGAGTAGCTGAGGTAAAAAATGATTTGTCCTCAATGAACCAATTGGTTGACTTGCATTCCACTTCAATAAAATAGTTGGAACAATAAATGAGTCAACTATCGGCGGCATTCAATCAAAGAAAAGCTAGCACTTTACCTGGTGACACTGTGCAAAATCTAAGGAAAGATGGATCATGTTTGGCTATTACCACCAGGAGTGTTAAGGTGCTTGAAAATCCATCCAAGGGTAAGCCTGTGGTTGATAATATAGAAGAGAATGTTATTGAAGTAGATTGTGATAATTCTGTAGAAGTTGAAAATCAGAATAAGAACGTTCATGATACTACACCTAGATGTCAGCAGTCTGAAAAGATTGATAATGGGAAGCACAATAAAAAGTAAGTGGTGGAGAAAACTCTTCCAAATCCACCACCACCTTTTCCTCAGAGACTGAAAAAGAAGGTTGATGACACCAGGTTCAGTAAATTCATGACCATGCTGAAGCAGCTGACTATAAATGTGCCTTTCGTGGAGGGGCTGGAGCAAATGCCAGGGTATGCCAAATTCATGAAGGACCTTTTGACAAAGAAAAGGGCAGCGAGCTATGAACTGGTAGATAATTTTCATCATTGTAGTGCAATTGCCATGAGGTCTTTGGTACAGAAGAAAGTAAATTTGGGTGCTTTCACTATTCCTTGCACGGTTGGATCTTTAGATTTTTTCAAGGCTTTATGTTATTTGGGGGGATAGCATTAATTTGATACCACTAGCCATTTATAGGCAGTTGGGGTTGGGGGATCCTACACCAACCAACATGCGGCTTGTAATGGCAGATAGGTCGGTAAAACAACCTGTTGGTATCTTATATGATGTATTAGTAAAGGTTTCTACCTTTATTTTTCCTGCAGACTTTGTTATTTTGATTTGCAAGGTGGATTTTGAGGTGTCCATAATCTTGGGTTGACCTTTCCTCATAACTGAAAGTGTGCTTAATGATTTGCGAACAAATGAGCTTTTTTTTCGGATGAATGAAGAAGTGGTATATTTTGATGTATGCAAATCAATGAAGCAGCCCAAGGATATGAATGTGTTCTCTATAGTTGATGTTTATTATGAGGATGAGAAAGAACTATCTTTAGAGAAACAGCTTACTATTGAGCCATTGGCTACTGTGCTTTTGAACTTTGGTCGTGAGGATGTTAAAGAGTACGAAGAAACTATCTGTGCTTTGATAGGAATGGGGTCGTACTCTTATGCCCCCAAGAAGCTGGACCTTGACCTTAAGAATAGACCTTCACCACCGACAAAACCATCCATTGAGGAGCCATCGGTGCTAGAATTAAAAGATCTACCCAGTCATCTAAGGTATGTGTTCTTGGGTAGTGGAAATACACTGCCAGTTATTATTGCTGCTGATTTAGGTGAACAACAGGTAGAGGCTCTCATCTCTGTTCTGAAGATGTAGAAGAGAGCTATTGGTTGGACTATTGCTAATATAATTAGTATCACTCCTGGCATATGTATGCACAAGATTCAGCTAAAGGAAGATTGCGTACCCACTATTGAGCATCAGCGTCGTCTGAATCCACCTATGCAAGAGGTGGTGAAGAAAGAAATCATAAAGTGGTTAGATGCAGGGGTGGTGTATCCAATATCAGACAGTAAATGAGTGAGTCCTGTACAATGTGTGCCCAAAAAAGGGGGCATGACAGTAGTAGTAAATAAGAAGAATGAGCTAATTCCACTCAGGCCTATCACAGGGTGAAGGGTGTGTATGGATTACCGAAAGCTAAACTCGTGGACGTTAAAGGACCACTTCCCAATGCTATTCATGGATCAAATGCTTGATCGATTGGTAGGGAAAGGATGGTTATATTTCTTGGATGGTTATTCCAGATATAATCAGATTTGCATTGCTCCTAAAGATCAGGAGAAGACCACTTTTACATGCCCATATGGTACTTTTGCATTCAAACGAATGTCATTTGGGCTATGTAATGCACCTGCTACTTTTCAGCGGTGTATGATGTCTATTTTCTCAGATATGGTTGAAGACACCTTGGAGGTGTTTATGGATGACTTTTCGGTTGTAGGTGAGTCATTTGAGTCATGCTTGACAAATTTAAGTATGGCTTTGCAGCGATGTGTGGAATTCAATTTGGTGCTAAATTGGGAGAAGTGTCATTTTATGGTTAAGGAGGGCATTGTTCTTGGGCATAAAGTCTCTGAAAAGGGAATTGAAGTTGATTGAGCCAAGATTGAAGTTATCAAGAAACTACCACCTTCAATTTCTGTGAAAGGGGTTCGTAGTTTCTTGGTCATGCTGGTTTTTATCGGAGGTTTATTAAAGACTTCTCCAAGATTCCAAACCCATTACGTAAACTTTTGGAGAATGAGGCAAAGTTTTACTTTGGTGAAGATTGCCTGAAGGCATTTGAATGCCTCAAAGGAAAGCTAGTTGAAGCCCCGATAATTGTAGCACCCAATTGGTCTCTACCCTTTGAAATTATATGTGAAGCAAGTGGTGTAGCCTTGGCTGTTGTACTTGGTCAGAAAAGAGAAAAGCTATATCATCTAATCTACTACGCGAGCAAGGCATTGAGTGGATCACAGAAGAACTATACTGTCACTGAATAAGAGCTTCTTGCGGTTGTTTATGCTTTGAAAAAGTTCCGTGCTTACTTGTTGGGAACCAAGGTAGTGGTTCATATAGATCATGCGGCTCTAAGATATCTAATGGTAAAGAAGGATGCCAAGCCAAGGCTAATTAGGTGGGTGCTACTGCTTCAAGAATTCGATTTCGAGTTAAAGGATAGAAAAGGTTGTGAAAACTAAGTAGCTGATCATCTATCTAGACTTGAGAGTGAGCACAAAGTGCAGACCGACCTTGATATTGATAATGCATTCCCCGAGAAAGAGATTCTAGCAACTATGGTGGAAAACTTACCGTGGTATGAAGATTTTGCTAACTACGTGGTAAGCGAAGTGATTCCTGAGAATCTCTCCTTTCATCAAAAGAAAAAGTCCATGCATGATGTAAAACATTACTTCTGGGATGAGCCTTATCTTTTTTGACGATGTGTTGATGGTATTATTAGGCGATGCATCCCAGATGTAGAGGTGCCTAGCATACTGGAAGCAAGCCATGCTTCCCAAGTTAGAGGTCACCACGCAGGTGAACGGACAGCCAAGAAAATACTGCAAAGTGGCTACTATTGGCCTTTATTATTCAAGGATGCATACAATTTTGTAAGAAGATATGATCAGTGTCAGCGGCAAGGTTCTATCTCAAAGCACCATGAGATGCCCCTGTCCAAAATGCTTGAAGTAGAGTTATTTGATATCTGGGGTATTGACTTCATGGGCCCATTCGTGAGCTTATTTGGGATGAAATATATCTTAGTTGCTGTGGATTAGGTATCCAAATGGGTTGAAGCAGTCGCTCTAGCTGATAATGAAGGTAAGAGTGTTGTAGCATTCTTAAAGATAAATATCTTCTCTCGTTTTGGGGTACCCCGTACCATCATAAGCGATGGAGGATCATATTTTTGCAACAAGCTATTCAGAGCCGTATTAGAAAAGTATGGGGTTAAGCAACATAAGGTAGCTACACCGTACCACCCACAAACTAGTGGGCAGGTAGAGGTTTCAAATCGGGAAATCAAGATGATCCTTGCTAAGACTGTGAATGTCAGCGGGAAAGATCGGTCCAGGAAGCTGGATGATGCCTTATGGGCATATAGGACCGCGTTTAAGACACCAATTGGCATGTCACCATACCAACTAGTTTATGGAAAGTCTTGTCACTTGCCAATTGAGCTAGAACATAAAGCAATGTGGGCACTAAAGCAGCTGATCCTGAACTGGGATGATGCTGTTAATATGAGATTGGGGCAGCTGAACGAGATAGATGAATTCCGTCTAAATCCATATGAAAAAGCATATCTTTACAAAGAAAGGATGAAAAAGTACTATGATCGGAGGATTATCCAATGAAACTTTCAGAAAGGCTATTTGGTACTCCTTTTCAACTCCAGACAGAAGCTGTTTCCAGTTAAGTTGAAGTCTAAATGGTCTGGTCCATTCAGAATCAACCAAGTTTACTCATCTGGAGTAGTGGAGTTAGAAAACGATGATGGTAGTGTCTTTAAGGTGAATGGCCAAAGAGTGAAGCTATATATCGGTCCAACCTACTCGATAAAGTGTATAGCCACCATATATCTTGA
>NC_061116.1:111878584-111954442 GCF_002878395.1 Capsicum annuum | reverse complement strand
TTGAGATGGTTCGGACACGTGAAGAGGAGGGGCATGGATTCCCCGGTCCGTAGGTGTGAGAGGCTAGCGTTAGATGGTTTTAGGCGGGGTAGGGGTAGGCCGAAGAAGTACTGGGGTGAGGTGATTAGGCGGGACATGGAACAGTTACAGCTCACCGAGGACATGACCCTAGATAGGAAGGTCTGGAGAGCGCGAATTTCGGCAGAGGATTAGGGCCAGTTTGGGTCGCTAGTGTAAGGAATTACTTGGTGGGGGTTTTATTCCTGTTATGATTCCGTGTTCCGTATTCCATGTTTTATTATGAATCTGTGTGCTTTCCTCTGCTTTCCTCTGTTTTATATTACTTATGGGTGCCGTATTTATGTTATGAAATCTGCTTCTATGCTTTACTATGTGTTTGTGTGGTATCTCGTGCCTTGAGCTGGGGGTCTATCGGAAATAGCCTTTCTACTTTATCAGAGGTAGAGGTATGGACTGCGTACATCTTACCCCCCCAGACCCCACTAGGTGGGAATACACTGGGTTTGTTGTTGTTGTTGTTGTTGTAATTGAATAACCATCTTCCTAGATGTACACAAGCATAACAATGATCTTCAATAACTATCACAAGTTTTAGCCTAAGGTGGGTTAAAGTGCATACTTTTAATCCTCAAAATAATTTACCAAGAAATATCTACTCGGGACTAGGATAAGATATCTAAATCTGCTAGTATATATCCAACAAGCCACAACTAGCGGTAGGATAACTATACCTCCTAATAAAGAGCAACTAAGTCAATTTTATCAATGAAATACCCTGAGTTTTAACCCTTAGAAATTTTCTAAGTTTGAGATTTTTGATTATCATACGACTTATGCTTACTTATATTATGATGTGGATGTTATTTAGGGGTTTTTGTCATATGTTATGCAGTGTCGTTTTTGGTATTTTATATCCAAGGTATGAAAATACTCCATAAGAATCGTAAGTACATGATATGAGAAGTAGGGTCCAAACCATATATTTTCTGGTATCTAGCCATTGACATTCTATTTAGGGTACAACTCGGTGGGAACTTATCGTATGGTGAAGATATGATTTGGGAAAAGGGAGTCATATGTTTGACAAAATATGGTGTCCAACTTTTTATCATGGGTATGAGTGAACGGTACCATTCGTATGCTATAGCAACGAGTGAGGAGTCCAAACTGTACACTCCTGTAATAATTTTACATTTTAAGATGAGGGTATTCTTGGCATTTACCTATAATAAATCTTTGGGACCCCATGACTTAAAACACCTTTGGATGCTTTCTTAACATATTATTCACAATCAAACACTCTCTAAAAACCCTAAAATCTCTTTGAAAGCTCTTAGTTCAAAAAAAGGCTAGGGTTTCTTCATGGTGGTCAATTAAGGCTCTTAAGGGTGGTTTCTCTCCATCTTTCTTGGTTTTTATGTAATGTTACTCCTCCCTTATTTTTATTTCAAACAAAAAGCATGTTTTACTTAATGGTTATAGGTTTGTGTTTGTTTTGAAATAAGTGTTGAGGGTTTTGGTTACTAAAGGTTGGATAATGTTTTCCCATATTCTATATATGTTTTTTATGTTATAATGTTATTTTGAACATGTGGTTTTATGGGAATGGTTAATTGTTTCTTGGTTTTAGATTTAAGAACTATATGTTCTCAACATGTTTGTTAAAATGAAAATGAGGATGTTTTAATGACATAGTTTGACTTTTATTAAAAACCATGCATTTCATAATATGGTAATGGAACCATAAATTATTTGATTGAATAAAATTATTTGGAAAGGCCTTGGTGTCCTTGGTTTTGATAGATTAAAAATCCTATGGGGTACACATAAATCCACTAAGTATTGGCTAATGACATTCATTCAAGCTATAATCGGTATGATGATACTATTTCCTAATGCCTTGGTAATAAACATTAGAAGTGGTGGTTTGGTTATGTGTTAAAGGTTTTAATTGGGAAATAATGGCAGGTTGTGGTAGCTAACCATGAAGGTGTGAGTCCAATGGACAAATACTGAAAACTTATGTCTTCCGAGATAAGGGTTGTCATAGTGACCATATACTTATAGGGTACAAGAGAATCCACTAAGTTATACATTTATATATATATCATTGAGAGCAAAGGGTAGAAAGGAATCCCCGCCCATATGATAGCTTCGATTTGTGCAACTAAATGTACTAAGGCTCGTTCAGGGGTAACACTAAACCCCTTAGCCCATGGGTGGATTTAGGATGGTCAAGCTACATAACCAATGTTAATGATTTAAATTCATGCTAAACATGGTTCCCTTTCCCGACATCCTATATATGTATGTGTGTGGTTGTATATATTTATTTACTTTGGTTATGAATAATGATATTACTTTATCCTTACTCTTGAGTAATGATAGTATTCACCCGGTAACCTGTTATCGGGTATTATATGCCAATGTGATGAAGGAACCGACTATATTACTTCTCATACTCATTGATTTAGGATTTTAGGATGACTTGGTGTTAGATTATAGTGGTGAGCTCTCATATTTTGGAAAAATCCATTTCATGCTATGGATATCTTTTCATACTTTTATTTATTTCTAGGACTTTGGCTTTTGCAATGGTCGAGGATATGTCACGATTGAATATTCTTTGTTTTCGATTAGAGGAGGCTTTGTGTGACTACTTTTTGCATGAGCAGTGTCAGTATTGTGTCAGCCTTAGCATTGGCATTGGAATTGGTAGTAGGATGGCATCATTTAGATAGGTCTATAGACTTTAACTAATCTATTTGATTTATGATTATTCTATCTTGTTATATGTTTGAAATACATGTGACATAGGGTGAAAGGCTATTATGGTTGGGTTTTAGGAGTGGTCTCTAGTCCCAATTGGACCTGAGGAGCTCAACATAACATGGCCCTAATTTTGTTTAGGTAATATTGGTATAAGATCTCTAGGTTTATGGTCACTTAGGAGTCCACAAAGCTGTGTTTAGTAGAGTCTCTTTTAAGGGTGTGTAGTTCCCCATATCCATAAGGGATAGGCTACAAGTTATTTAGGAATGTTTTTCTCTCTTATGTTCTATTTTTTAGTCGTAGAGTGTAAGGTTCTAAATTCTCCTCTAATCATTGTTTGTTGACTTTTCCGATTATGCCTTCTCTATAATCTGAAGCTCACAAAAACTCTTCTGTCCTACCTTAGGATAATATAGGTGGCACCCATTCCACTTATGGCGTCCAAACCCGATCTAGGGGTCCAATTGTAGATTGTTTTGGATTTCTATTGTTTCGTTCTTATCCTCATCGAGCTCCTCTGGATAATATGACAAATGCTGAGTTTTGTCAGTCAATCAATACATTGGTATAGTTTGTAGCTTCTCAAGTTGAGTGTGGTGTTCTTATTATTCCATCTTCTGAAGCCACAAAGGTTGGCAAATTTATGATGTTGAACCTTCAGACCTTTTCTGATATTAAGGTCGAGGAGAATGCTTAAGGTTTTTTGGATGAGATGGAAAAGTTCTTTTATGTTATGCATGACACAAATGTAAAAGGTGTGGTGTTTTGCTCCTACCAGATGAAGGATATATCATACCAATAGTACAAGAAGTAGGATTAGGAAAGAGGTGATCATGTTGAATCATCTTTGTGAGAGGATTTTTCTAGTGGATTTTTGGACCTCTTCTTTCCTGAAGAGTTGGTGAAATATAAAGTGGAAGATTTTGTTAATCTTAAGTAAGGAAATATGTTATTCAAGAAGTATGCCTTGAAGTTTCACCAGTTATCTCAATATGGTCCCGAGATGGTTTCTAGCATAAGGGCTAGAATGAGAAAGTTTGCTTCCGGTTTGTCTAGAGATTTAATATTAGAGAGTAAGGCTGCCTTGTTGATCAAGGACATAGATATATCTAGGTTAGTTGTGTACATGCAATAGGTTGAGAAAGAGAAAAAGAGGCAGGATGAAATAGGGAAGAGGCATGGAAACAAGTTTAGGTTCTCTGAGCAAGGTGGTGCCCAACAATAGAGTGGCAGGGATGGTAGTAAATGGACCTAGAAGAAGTGGGTTGACTCTAGGTTTTACTCAACCGCTAATGCTCCTTACTCAAAGTGGTCTGGTGATAGGAGTTTCTATGTTGGCAAAAAATTTAGGGCATAAGGTGCACAATTTTAGGCTAGGATAGACCAGTCAGCTCCATTATATCTTTTCTACAAATTTTATGGTAGGTTTTATCAAAATTTCTGTGATGAAAAGAAGGACAAGTGTTTAAACTGTGGTCATCCAGGGTATATGCTTTGGAATATTCCAGTTAGTAATGTTGCTTTGGGGGTGACCAAGGTTCCAATTTCCTTATCATCTGCTTCCCCACCAAAGGGTGCATAATCTAGTTTTGACATTGTCAAAACCATCTTTATGCTCTCCCTACTTGACAGAAGTCTTAGATATTACCTGATATCATGACTGGTATATTGAAACTCTTTTTTTTAATGTGTACTGTACACTTGATTGGGGGTCCTCTCTCTCTTATGTGACCCTATTCAAGGCTGTATATTTTGGGTTTGGTCTAGAGTATGCTTTGGCCTTTTTTTGTTTTAGCACTGATAGGTGACTCTGTGATTTCTATAAGGATATATAAGGGGTGTGTGGTATCTTTTGGTAGTAAAAAAACATTGATGGATCTATTTGAATTAAATATGGTTGATTTTGATATCATATTGGGATAGATTTGTTGAACTTGTGCTATGTTTCTCTAGTCTATCAGACTCGTAATGTTGTCTTAAACTTCCCTAATAAACTGGGTATTATGTGGGCCGGTATTCCCCTAGCTCCTAAGGAGATGTTTATATCATTTATTATAGCTTAGAGATTGATCTCCGAGAGGTATCTCTACTGTCTTGTCTAGTTTAAAGATTCCAACATAGATGGTCCTTCTTTGCATTATGTTTTAGTGGTAAATTAATTTTCTGAGGTCTTCCCTGATGACCTTACTGGTGTTCCTCCTAATAGGGAGATTAAATTTGGGATTGATCTTGTTTGGGACACTCGTCCAATTTCTATTTCCCTATATAGATTGGCTCTAGCTGAGTTGAAGGAGCTTAAAGAGCAACTCAAGGATCTTTTACATAAGGGTTTCATCCATCCTAGTGTGTCCTCATAAGGTGTACCAGTGTTATTCATGCAAAAGAAGGATGATTCCCTTTGGATGGACATTGATTATCGATAGCTGAAAAAGTTAATTATAAAGAATAACTACCCTCTTATAAGGATGGATGATTTGTTCAATTAGCTTTAGAGTGCTAAGTTTCTCTCCATAATTGATCTTTGATCTGGGTATAATCAGCTAAGATTAGGGATATGGACATCCCTAAGACTGCCTTTTGTACCTCGTATGGGAATTTTGTGTTTTTGGTTATGTCTTTGTGCTGACCAGTGCCCCTATAGCTTTCATGGATCCGATGAATAGGGTTTTATGTTAGTTTTTGGATCTATTTGTCATTATTTTTATCGATGACATTTTGGTGTATTCGAAGATTAAGTTGGATCATGCTAATCAATGTTGCAAACTATAAGGAGCAGTAGTTGTATGCCAAATTCTCAAAATATGAATTCTGGTTGAACGATGTCATTTTTTAGGTCATATCATTTCTAGTGAAAGTTGTAGTAGAGAGGAAGTGTCCTAGAACTATGATTCCAATTGATATTCACAGTTTCCTAGGTTTAGCAGGTTACTACAGAAGGTTTGTGAAAGTTTTTTCAACTATAGCTTCCCTGTTGACTAAGTTGACTTAGAAAAAGGTAATGTTCTTGTGGTCTGATGCGTGTCAGGGATGTTTTGAGTAGCTAATGAATAAGATAACTTCTTCTCCATTTTTGACCTTTCCTAAAGGCACTGATGGATCTTTGGTCTATTTTGATGCATCCCATATGGGAGTTATTTATATTTTGATGCAGCATGGAAAGGTGATAGCTTATGCCTCTAGGAAATTAAAGGTGTATAAGAGGAACTATCCGACTCATGACATGGAATTATGGCTGTGGTGTTCGTGTTGAAAAACTAACGGCACTATTTGTATGGAGAGCATAAGGATATCTAGTCTCATAATAAGAGCCTGCAGTTTATGTTTACTTGAGAAGAGATTAACCTCAGGCAAAGGATATGGCTTGAGCTTCTTAAGGATTACGATATGAGTCTTCACTACCACCTAGGTAAGGCTAACATAGTAGTTGATGCACTTAGTAAGTTATCCATGGGAATTCTATCCGATATACATAAGGAGAAATAGTAGTTCATAAATGATATTCACTATTTGGCTAAACTTGGAGTTTGTCTATTGGACTATGAGGATGGTTGTTTGTTGGTAAAGGAAGTGGTGCGGTCATCTCTTGGTGCTGAAATCATGGAGAAGCAAATGTTAGATCCTATTTTGATGAGGATCAAGGGTGATATAGGTGGGCAGAAGGTAATGGCTTTTAAAATCAGTGGTGATGGTACTTTACAGTACCAAGAGATGTTATGTGTTCCTAATGTAAATGGTTTGCATGAGAGGATCTTGGCTGAGGAGCATGGGTCATGCTATGTTGTTCATCCTGGTTCAATAAAAATGTATCATGATATCAAGGAAATTTATTGGTGGTACAATATAAAGGGAGGTATGGCTAATTTTTTAGCCAATGAATGGTGTGCCAAAAAGTGAATGTCGAGAGTATGAGGCCCTGAGGATTGTATTAAGAAATTGAGCTGCCTGACTGGAAGTGGGAAGTGATAAACATGGATTTGGTTACCTATCTTCCTCGGTCTTAAAACCAATTTTATTTAATTTGGGTCATCGTGGATAGGATAATAAAGTCGGCTAACTTTTTGCTAGTGAGGACTAACTTCTCAACTGAGGATTATGTGAGGTTGTATTCTCATGAGATTGTGAAATTGCATGGGGTAACTTTTTGTATCATCTCTGATCATGGGACACAGATTTCATATCACTCTTGGTAGTCATTCCAGGAAAGGTTGAGGACTAAAGTATGTTTGAGTATTACTTTTACCCTATAGTCAGATGGACTAGTAGAAAGGACTATTCAGGAATTGAAGGATATGCTTTGAGCGTGCATGATTGACTATGTGGTAGTTGGGTTAAGCACTTACCTCTTAAATAGTTAGATTTATAATAATAGCTACCACTCTAGCTTTGGGATGGCTCCATTTGAAGACTTGTATGGTATGAGGTATTGGTCTCCTATTGGATTGTTCGAGCTTGGTGACAAGAATATTTTTTTACCAAATTTGGTCCACCAAGCTATGGAAAAGGTGAAGGTGATTACGAATAATCTTAAAGTTTCCCAAAGTCAAACAAATTTATATGCAGATATGAGGTAAAGGGACTCGAAATTTGAGGTTGGAGATAGGGTGTTCCTAAAGGTATCTCCCATAAATAGATCAATACGGTTCGGGAAGAAGGGGACGCTCTGTCCTGATATGTGGGTCCTTTATGTGATTTTGAGAAGGGTTGGCAATGTTGACTATGAGTTGGAATTGCCTTCTAGTTTAAACTCCATTCACGCAGTATTCCATGTCACTATGTTAGGAAAGTGTATTGGTGATCCATCAAAAATTGTGCCGATCAAGGATACTGGTAATTTGGATTGCCTATCTTATGAGGAGATCCCGATTAAGATCTTATATAACAACTAGAGATTTGGACCCTCATAAAATTTTATGAGTTTTGGAAACTCTGGGCAAGGTAGAACTAATAGGTACCAGTGTATCCTTGGAAATGGTTTGTGAATGTCTCACTCATATGTTGAAAAGTAGGTTTGGCTTGGTTACTGCCCAAGATATGAATCAACATTATACGAGTTAAATAGTCGAATACTAGTTGTATAAAGCCTAGTCGTATGGTGCTTATTAATTAACCTAGTTGGAAACTGTCCAAGGTACAATTTGTGGGTACCATTCATGGCCTAAGGTACATTGGGGGTTGTGTTATAGTATGTTTCTTAGTATAGGGGACCGTTGTGAAGGGTTATGTATGAGTTATGGTAACATTTGTACCCTAAGGTACGACAAAAGGGGGTGCACTTTACCCGCCAGGTACTTGGTTTTCTGCTCTTAAGCTAAGGGTAGTATGGATATTTACCACCTTAAAACCTGATGTCCCCATATTATATAACCCTTGGTGGCCTTTTGTAACACTTGTTAAAGGATGAAAACTCTTCAAATACTCTCTCAAAACACACTCTTGAAGATTGGAGGCTAGGGTTTCTACAAGTGTTCTTCAAAGGGCTCAAGAGTTAAGTTTCGTTCCGTGCATGTTCTTATATAAGGCATGTGCTCCTTCCCTTATTGTTAGTTCCTCCTAAAAGCATGTTTTAATGTGTTTTATACAGTGATTATGAATCCTGAATGGTGGTTTTG
Organism: Capsicum annuum; assembly: GCF_002878395.1. Classification (NCBI taxonomy): domain Eukaryota; kingdom Viridiplantae; phylum Streptophyta; class Magnoliopsida; order Solanales; family Solanaceae; genus Capsicum; species Capsicum annuum. Next base: position 111,946,040 of record NC_061116.1, on the reverse strand, counting down.
GAAACATATTTTGAGGGGTTTTATGCATATTATTGAATGTTTGTTTCAATTATGTTTTCACATATTTTTGGTGATGGTTTTCACATATGGGATGTTTTTTGTTGTGGTTAAACAAATGGGTCATGATTATCCCTTATCTAGATAGTTTATGGTTTAGGTCTTCAAGGAGGTATGCCCTCAACATATTTGGTAAAATTCCTAAGAGAATGTTTTCACTTAATTATTGAACTTTCATTGGAATAGTTAAATAGTGAAACCCTGGTGGTTATGAAATTGATTTGAATAAATAACTTGTAGGGTACATAGGAATCTCCTAAGAGAATGAAATAATAAAATTGGCTTGAATAATAGTTATGGATTAACTGAACATCCTTGTGTGGTACAAAGGAATCCCCCAAGTAAACATATTAATGAATATCTTGTGGGGTACAAGGGAATCCCCCAAGCAAAGCTTAATAAAGAAACATAATGATGATGTACTTCTAGGGTTCATAGAAATCCCCCAAGTAAGCAAATTAATGTAACCTATAGGGTACACAAGACTCTCCTAAGGTTGGCTAAGGACATTGCTTGCAACCTATAGTCGGTATGATGATACCACTTGTAATAGCCTTGGTTAATAATAATTGGAAAAATGGATTGGTTGGTAGGAAATAGTTTTAATTAGTCAATAATGTCGGGGTGTGATAGATAACCGTGAAGGAGGAATTTCAATGAACAAACACTAGAAACTTATATTTGCCGACAAGAGGGGTTGGTCATGGCGGCCATATATGATACTATAGGGTACACGAGAATCCCTTAAGTACACTTGTAAATATGTTTCATAGAGAGTGAAGGGTACTTGGGAATCCCTTACTCCTATGGAATCTCCTATTTTTGTGGCTACACGAGTGGGGGCTTGTTCAGGTTGTTAAACTAGACACATATGGCCAGTGGGTGCATTATGATAGTAAAGATAGATATGCCCATGTTAATATTTTAAGGGTATGCTAAGCCCGATTCCCTTTCCCATAATGGTTATATATATACATATGTATAGTTTGTATGAATATGGTTGATTTACTTGGTTTTAAAGGTTGACATTATTTTATCCTTATCCTGAGTGCATGCTAGTGTTCACCAGCTAACCTATCTTTGGGCGGCCGTATCCATATGCGATGTAAGAACCAACAATACTTCTCCTCCTGCACATTGATCAAATTTGGGAACAATTGGTATTTTATAAAATTAGTGAGCTTCCATAGTACTGAAGACATCTATTTCATGTCATGGATTACTTTATACACTTTTGTCTTTTCATAGTCTTGGTTTTTGGCTATGGTCGGGGGAATGTCCTGACTAGGTACTCTTTCATTTGGTTTAGAGGCTTTGTATGAACAACTGTGGACTTGGGTATGGATTGGTTACAATTATATGTATATATATATAAATTAGGTTATTGTCTTAGTTTTGGTTTATGGTTTTGGTTTGGGTTGGATTTGTTGGCTATTGGTGGGATTGACTTGGTTGGATTGACCTCGGATATAGGATTATCCCGAAGTCATTACATAGCAATTATGCTATCTTGATTTTATGTTCAAACTTCAGCCAACTTAAGGTATATATGTTTTTTTGTTGGGTTGTGTATCGGGGTAGGTCACTAGTCTCGGTTGGACTTGAGATTTCCCTTTATGACAAGACCCAGTTTGGGTCGTGTTAAGTTTGTATCAAAACATTAGGTTTCTATGTCATTGGGTGTCCATAAAGCCGTGTCGAGTAGAGTCTTTCTTATGGCTGTGTCATGCACCACACTGCTAATCAAGAGGCTATGAGGCAATTAGGAATCTTTCACTTTCTTGTTGTTGTACATTCGAACTATGGAGTCAAAAGGTCTTAAATTCTTTCCTAAATCTTCTTTTGGTTCATCTTTCAGATCATGTCATCCCAGCAACCTAAAGCTCATGGAAACTAACTTGTCCCATTCGAAGATGACATGGATGGATCTAGTTCATCTCATGAGGCGTAGATTCGGTGAAGGGTTGCTTCTTCTGGTTTTCACCATGGAGCCCTATTGGTCTCCGCTGATCCTATTTTAGTAGTTGACAGTCATTCTCGATAATCCCAAGGAGAAGTTACCAATTCTGTGTTTTGTTATTTTATTAATTTATTGACCCAAATAGTGATAACTCTATCACGCTAGTCCAGTCCTATTAGTATGGAAAGGAATAAGAAAAGATAAGGAAATAGGCAAGGTAAAGGATCTCAATTTTTAGGACAAAGTGGAGGCCAAAAATATCATGGTAAGTTGTATAAGGGGAGGAGTTGGGTAGGTCCTAACTCCTGTTCTATGGATAATGCTTCTCCTCCCTACCTTAATCTGTTAGGAGGCAAACATTTTCAGGGTGGTAATGTTTCTAGGGAAAAAGGTGCCCGATCTTGGTCTATTAGGGCCCAATCCACATTATCCTTCCCTTATTGTAGATTTATTGGTTGGTCGTATAGCGATGTTTCGAGAAAGGGAGGAATCATTATTTTAGTTATAGTCTGTAGGGTCATAAGCAATGGGAGTATCCCATGATGAGTGTTGCTTGGGTAAATAGAACACTGGTTACCACTTCTCTAGATCTTGCACAACAAGGTGTTGCTTCTAGTTTTGACACTGGTTAGGATTATCTCAATGCCTCTACTACTCCTCGAGAGTCTAAGACATTTTCTGATGCTAACACTAGAATGTTGAAAACTCTTTTCTCGTTATAAGTATGGGTTTCTTGGTCCTGGGTTCCCTCTATCTTTATGACCTCATTTATTGTTGTGTATTTTAGTTTTTGTCCCATGGTTGTTTTGGATTCTTTCTTCTTATTTCTACCCCAAGAGGTGACATCAAAATTACTAAAGAAGTCTATAGGGCTGTGTCCTATCTATTGGTATTGGTAGATTGGTTTAACAAAGATATGATGGACTTCAATGTCATTTAGGGGATGGATTGGTTATATTCACAGTATGCATTATTAAATTGTTGGGTTTGTAAAGGTTTTCTTTAGTCTCTACTGGTGGTTGGCTATAGAATGGGAGGATGGTTTTGTTCCCTAATTATTAAAGAAAAGGTTACATTATATCTTAAAAATTAGAGATTGATCTCCAAAGCAGTGTCTCTATTATTTGTTTAGTCTGAGTTAAAGGTTATAACTCAAAATGTCTTCCTTTAACTTCAGTTTTAGTGGTGACTGGATTTTTGGGGTCCTTCTGATATTCTTCAAGGTATCTTTCTAAATGGAAAGTTGAGTATGGGGTTGGTCTCATTTTGGATACTTGTCCAATTTCTATTCTTTTTTTATAGAAGTGTTCTAGCTAAGTTAAAAGAGCTGATGGAGAAAATTAAATGATCTGTTAGATAAAGGTTTCATCTGTCCTAGTATTCTCCATGGAGTGTTTTCATTCCTGCTTGCAAAAGGGGAATGGTTTTCGTTAGAAATAAATAGGTTGTTGGTGGGTTTATAAGGAATTTAAGGGTTTCCTCCTTGTGGGTTGGACCATATATGTGTTTTCTATACGGGGTACTTTTGTGGTAGTACATGGTGGTTGATAGATACTAGGCTTGAACATAAATGCTTGATCTTGGTAAAGGGACTATGTTAGCTGGGGAATAATACTATGTGAATTGCAAAGGTAAATGAGTAGGATGGATAAGGTGAGGAAGGGATAAGGTTAATGGCTTGGGGAATACAATATTGGGAAAGTTATGATCGAATGTTCAGGTTGAACGAAGGGATTGGAGATATAGTCATTGGATGTGTTAGCGTATTGATTGTACTGGGCTCTAGGTAGCATATGGATGAATAAGGTTTGGGGTATAGGAAAATGAATTATCCTTGGTGTACATCCTTGGTGATAAAAAGAAAAGTGTTGTGCTTATAGGCGCATGGAATGAATGTCGAGAATTAATCTAAAATTTTCATTTATCAGTGGACTCTAAGAGAATCGGGTTGCATATTCTAGTGATTATCTCCTATCTCGGTTAAGGGAGCACTCTACTAGTGTTACATATATTCTTATACAGCTATGCTTAAGGTTCGCATTTTGCATTCACCTTACTCTTTGGATATGAGTCTTGACTTCACATTACCCTACCTATGGTATATACGGTTGTGTTTATTTTGGTGTCCATCCCTAAGGACACTTTTTATGGTACGATTTGGTTGGGATGGTCCTTCATTTATGACCTAGGTGGCTGCTATGAAGTACTTCACGCCCATAGTGCCACATCTTTTTTCAGGGGCCTTGCCTAGGGTGGATTTAGATGGGTTTGCTTGGTTTAAATAGTATAAATGGTTTAATTGTTTTAGGAGAGTTTAAAATGGTATGAATAGTTTGGAATGGTTAAGTAGTGATATCTTGGTGGTTATGAAATTAATTTGAAAAAAATACTTATGGGGTACATAAGACTCCCCCAAGAGAATGAAATAATGAAATTGGTTTGATTAATAGTTACGGATTAATTAAACATACTTGTAGGGTACAAAGGAATCCCACAAATAAACATATTAATGAATGTCTTGTGGGTAGAATGGAATCCCTTAAGCAAACCTTAATAGTGAAATACTTATGGGGTACATAGGAATCCCCCAAGTAAACTTAATAATGATGTACTTATGGGGTACATGAGAATCCCCCAAGTAAGTAAACTAATGAAACCTATAGGGTACACGGGACACCCCTAAGGTTGGCCAAGGACATTTCTTGTAAGCTATAGTCGGTATGAAGATACCACTTGTAATAGCCTTAGTTAATAATAATTTGAATAACGGATTGGTTGGTACGAAATGGTTTTAATTAGGCAAAAATGGCAGGGTATGATAGCTAACCGTGAATTTGGAAGTTTAATAAATGAACATTGGAAACTCATCTTTGCAACCATATGGGTTTTGTCATGGTGACCATATATGATACTATAGGGTACACGAGAATCCCTAAGTATACTTATACATATGCATCGTCGAGAGTGAAGGGTACACGAGAATTCCTTACTCCTATGATGTCTCCAATTTGTGCAGCTACACGCATCGAGGCTCATTCAGGAGGTTACACTGGACCTATATGGCCCATGGATGGATTATGATGGTTAAGATAGACATACCCATGTTAATAGTTTTAAAGGCATGCTAAACCCGATTCCCTTTCCTGTCATGGTTATATGTATAAATATGTATAGTTTGTTTGCATATGGTTGGTTTACTTGGTTTTAAAGGTTGGTGTTGTTTTATCCTTATCCTGAGTGCATGCTAGTGTTCACTCTCTAACCCATCTCTAGGTGGCTGTATCCATACGCGATGTAAAAATCAACCATACTCCTCCTCCTACACATTTATCGAATTGGGTAACAATCAATATTATATTAAATTAGTGAGCTTCCATAGTATGGACTACATCTATTTCATGTCATGTATTACTTTATATACTTTAGTCTTTTCATAGAATTGTTTTTTGGCTATGGTCGGGGAAATATCCCAATTAGGTACTTTTTTATTTTATATTTAGGCTTTGTATGAATTGTTTGGATTAGGGTAAGGATTGGTTGCAGTTATATGTTTATATATATATATATATTGTGTTATTTTCTTAGTTTTGGTTTATGGTTTTGATTTGGGTTGGATTGGTTGGCTATTGGTGGGATTGACTTGGTTGGGTTGGCCTCATATATAGGCCTATCCTAAAGTCATTATATTAAAATTATGTTATCTTGATATATGTTCAGACTTCATCCAACTAAAGTTATATGTGATGGTTGGTTGGGGTGTGTATCAGATTATGTCTCTAGTGTCGATTGGACTTAAGGTTGCTCATTATGAGAAGAACCCAATTCAGGTCATGTCAAGTTGGTATCAGAGCTTTAGGTTTTGATGTCATGTTATGTCGATGAAGCCATGTGGAGTATAGTCTTTCTTATGGGTGTGTCATGCACCACACTGCTAATCAAGAGGCTATGAGGTATTTTGGAATGTTCCACTATCTTGTTGTTCTACTTTTGGACTATGGTGTCAAAGGTATTGAAAGCTTTCCTAAATCTTCTTTTGGTTCATCTTTAAAATTATGTCCTCCCAATTACTTAAAGCTCATGAAAACTCACATGTCCTACTCGAGGATGACATGGATAGATCTAATCCAGGTCCTAGGGTATAGACCTGGTCAAGGGTCGCTGCTTCTAGATTTCATGGTGGAGTCCCGTTGGTCTCCACTAATACTATTTTGAAAGTTACCTCTCATTCTCGATTATCCTAAGAAGAGGTTATCAATGTCGAGTTTTGTCATTCTATTAATTTGTTGACCCAGATAGTGACAACTTTGTCATGCCAGTCCATCCCTATTAGTATAGGAAGAAATGAGGAAAACTCGGGAAATAGGTAAGGAAATGGTCCCAATTTGGATGCCAATGGTTTTGTGGTAAATGGTCTAAAGGAAAGATTTGGGTGGGTCCTAACTCCTAGTCTATTGATAATACTCCTGTTCGCTACCTAAATCCTTTAAAAGGCAAACATTTTTAAGAGGGTAATGTTTCTAGGGAACTAGGTCCCCAATCTTGGCTTATTGGGCTCCAATCCACATCATCCTAACCTCTTTGTAGATTTTGTGGTCGGTTGCCCCGTGGTTGTTACGGGGAAGAAAGGAATCATTGTTTTAGTTGTGGTCGGTTGGGTCATATGCAACGGGAGTGTCCCATAATGAGTGTCGCTTGGGAAAATAGGAAATTAGTTACCATTTCTCTAGATCTGCGCCAAAGAGTGTTGCTTCTAGTTCCAACACTAGTCGGGATCATCTTAATAACTCCACTACCCCTTAGGAGTCTGATATATTTTCTGATGCTGACACAGGAATGTTGAATACTCTTTTCTCATTATGATTATGGGTATCTTCGTCCAGGGTTCCTTCTCTATTTGTAACCTCATTTATTGTTGTGTGTTTTAGTTTTGGTCCCATGGTTATTTTGGATTCTTTTCTTCCTATTTGTACCCCGATAGGTGACATCAAAATTACTAAAGGAGTCTATAGGGGTATGTGGTATTTGTTGGTCTTTGTGAATTAGTTTGACTCAGATATGGTGGACTTCGATATCATTCAGGGGATGGACTGGTTATACTAGTGCTAAGCATTATTAAATTATTGGGTCCGTACAGGTTGTCTTTAGGCTCCATGGTGAGTTAGCTATAGAATGACAGAATGGTTTTGTTCCCTAACTATTAATGGGAAAGTTTATATTGTATATTAGAAATCAGAGATTAATCTTAAATGGTGTCTCGATCATTGTTTGTTCTAAGTTAAAGGATATAACTCGAACAATCTTCCTTGTCTTTTGTTTTGGTGGTGAGTGAATTTCTTGGGGTCCCTTCTAATGACCCTCTTGGTGTCTTTCTAAAGGGAAGGTTGAGTATGGGGTTGGTCTCATTTTGGTTGATTGTCCAATTTAAAGTTTATTTTATAGAATAGTTCCTACAGAGATATAAGAGCTTAAGGAAAAAATTAAGCGATCTTTTAGATAAAGATTTTATCTGTCCAAGTGTCCTCCATGTAGTGTTTTCATTTCTTCCTGCATAAGGGGAATGGTATCCCCCGAAAATGAAAAAGTTGTAGGTAGGTGGATAAGGAATTTTAGGGTGTCCTCCTTGTGGGTTGGACCATGTATGTATATTCTATATGGGGTACTTTGGTGTTAGTACATGGTGGTTAATAGATACTAGGCTTGAACATAAATGCTTGATCTTAGTAAAGGGTATATGTTAGCACGGGAATAACAATGTGAGAATTGCAGAGGTAAATGAGTAGGATGGATTATGTTAAAAAGGTGTAAGGTTAATGGATTAGGGAATACAATAATGGGAAAGTTATGACATATAGGTTTGAATTTTAGGTTGAATGAAGGGATTGGTGGTCTAGTAATTGGATGTGTTAGAGTATTGAGTATACTGGGATCTAGGTAGCATATAGATGAATAAGGTTCTTGGTACAGGAAAACAAAGTATGATTGGTGTACATCCTTGGTGATACGCATTAAAGCGGAGTGTTATACTTATAGGGGTAATGGAATGAAGGACAAGGATTAATCTTAAATTTTCACTAATTTGTGGACTCTAAGGGAAGGTCAGGTTGTACATTCTAGTGTTTCTCTCGTATCTTGGTTAAGAGAGTACTGTACTAGTGTTACATACATTGTTGTACCGCTAAGCTTAAGGTTTGCATTTTTTATTAACCTTGTTTCTTCGATATCAGGATTGACTTCACATTTTCTTACCTGTGGTATATGCAGTTGTGTTTCTTTCGGTATCTAGACCTAATGACACCTTTTATGGTACGATTTGGTTGGGATATTCATTTATGACCTAGGTGGTTGTTATTATCTACTTCGTGCCTATAGTGTCGTGTCTTATTTTGGGGGTCTTTCCTAGGGTGGCATTGACAATTTTTTTAATTTGGTTCCTTAAAAACCTCTTCTTATGATAAGATGGTAGTGTCTTTGGAGGTGTGGTGATGTTTTGAAATGGGGAATATAGAAGTCTTTAAGTGGGGGAGATTCTACGCTGTCAACTAAAACAAAGGTTTTTGAAAGTAAGGTAAGGTTATCGTCGTAAGAAATGGATAGGAAAGGAATAGGTGGTGAAAACCTTTGTGAAAAAGATAGAGGGATCTATATCTTTATAAAGATAGATTATACTACTAATATAGAAGAGGTAGGCTTGAATTTTGTGATTGATAGATATACCAATCATTGTGATGGGTTCATAAAAGTCCTTGGGAGGCATGATTAAAGAATTGTTTTCATGGCATAGTTGTGTTATGGATTTGGGGTTTTCAATGATATGTTGGGGTTTGTGGTTATAATGGTTGGTTATGGATTTTCCATTGTACTTTACTTATGGTTTTCATACTATATTGGTGATGGAAATGGAGTACTGTATTTTGATAGATATAAAGAGTAGAGCCCGGTGGCCTGAGTTAACTACTTCTAGCTTTGAATACGCTTGAACATGAAATTAGTGTATATCTAAAATCAATCTCTCATCGGAAAGTTGTATGTTGAATTGGACTTGCTCTCTGGCATGAGTTCCATTCACCCGATATTCCATATGGTTGTGTGGAGGTAAATTATGGATGGTCCTTCGTATTTCTGATTATTTTCCTTATTATGAGGTCCCGGTAAGAACCTTGGGTTGGCAAGTTGTCCTGTTATGGACAATAGGTGTTGCTTCGATGAAGGTTCGATGGTGAAACCAGGAGTCCAAGGAAGCCATTTTGGATGTGAAATAAGACATGGAGTCCACGTATCCGTGTTAGTTCTTACTTCTAGAAACTCATGTCTAAGGTACGTGTTCTTTGTCACATCTTAGTTTTCTAACTCGGTTAAAGGAAACGAATGGTTTCCCTTGCATCACTATTTTCCAACTTACTTAGAGGTTCGAATGGAGGTGTTGGGGTGTAATCATTTGGTGGGTGTTAATGTGTTAACTCGTGCCTTTTCTTATCGTTAACCTTTATTCGAGGATGAATGATCCTAGTAGGGGAGACTGTAACACCTCAAGATTTGGACCTTTGTAAAATTTCATGAATTTTGGACACTCAAGGCAAGGTACGACTCAAGGGTACCAATCAGACCCTTTGATATGGTTTGGGGATATCTCACTCATATTTTGAGTAGTAGTTTTGTCTTTTTGGTTGTCCGGGATAGAACTCAACATTATACGGTTGTATAGTGGAATACACTGTGTATCAAGCCTAATTGTATGGTACTTATTGATTGACCTAGTTGGAAACTACCCAAGTTACAGTTTATGGGTACCATTTGTACCCCAAGGTATGAGTTTGGGTTGTGTTCTTTTATGTTGGTAAGTATAAGGGACTAAGGTGAAGTATTGGGTATCGTAGGGTACGACAAAGGGGGGTGAGTCTTACCCACTCGGGACTTGGTTTTAAGTTTTTAAGAATAGGGTAATTCATACATTTCCCGCCTCAAAACCTTATGTCCCCATATTATATAAACCTTGGTGGCCTCTCAGAACAATTGTTAAGGATTAAAATACTTCAAATACTCTTTCAAAACTCACTCTTACAGATTGGAGGCTAGGGCCTTTACAAGCGTTCTTCAAAGGGATGAATAGTAAGGTTTTCTTCCATGAATCTTCTTTTATAAGTCATGTACTCCTTCTCTCATTGTTAGTTCAAACTAAAGTTGTGTTTTAACATGATTTAAATACTGATTATGAATCTTGAAAGTGGCTTTGGATACATATGTTGAGGGATTTGATGCATATCGTTAAATGTTGGTTTAAATCCTGTTTTCATAGACTTTTTTGATGGTTTGAACATCTGGGTGCTTGTTGGTTGTGATTTAACAAATGGGTAATGGGAAACCCTTATCTTGATGCTTTATGTTTTGGTTTTGGTCTTGGAAATAGTATGTCCTTAACATGTTTCGTAAAATATCTAAGAAGATGTTTTTACTCTATTGGCGACCTTTCATTGGAACTATTGCATGGTATGGTTTAGTTATGGAACCCAAAATAGATTTGGATAGTTTTGAATAGTTTAAATGGTGTAAATGGTTTAAAGGTTTTAGGAGGATTTAAAAGGTATGAATCGTATGAATTGTTTGAAATGGTTAAATAGTGAAACCTTAGTGGTTATGAAATTGATTTGAATGAAAACCTGAAGGGGTACATAGGAATCCCCTAAGTGAATGACATAATGAAATTGGTTTAAGTAACAGTTATGTATTAATTAAACATCCTTGTGGGGTACAAAAGAATCCCCAAAGTAAACATATAATGAATGTCTGGTGGGTTTCTAGGGAATCCCCCAAGCAAAGCTTAATGATAAAATACTTGTAGGGTACATGGGAATCCTGCAAGTAAACTTAATGATGATGTACTTGCGGGGTACATGGGAATCCCCCAAGCAAACAAATTAATGTAACCTATGGGGTACACGGGACTCCCCTAAGGTTGGCTAAGAACATTGGTTGCAAGCTATAGTCGGTATGACAATACCACTTGTAATAGCCTTGGTTAATAATAAATGGAATAATGGATTGGTTGGTTGGAAATGATTTTAATTAGGAAATAATGACGGGGTGTAATAAATATCCGTAAAGTTGGGGGTACAATGAATGAACACGAGAAACTCATGTTTACCAACAGGACAAACAGAAAGAAAATTTTCTCATCCTAACCCTCATCAAAGTTACCAACTCTGGAGCATAATGAAACAACTAGTGAAATTTCATGGCATACTCCTACACAATCAGCTTGTCTTGCTTTAGGTTCATGAACTCTATATGCTTCTCCTCCCTCAAATCCTGAGGGAAGAAGCAATCAAGAAAAGCAACCGAGAAATCCTCCCATAATGCCAGCTCTACATCGTTACACCGATACTAATCCCACCCCTCATACCACTAGAATGTCATATCCATCTACTAGTACACAGCGAATTCCACACCCTTAGAGTTAGAAGCATGCATCACATGGAGAATCTTCTCTATTTCATCTATAAACCCTTGAGGATCTTCCTTAACGTTAGAGCTAGTTAAGGTTGGAGGATTCAACATTATAAGCTGTCCAAATCTTTTGGCCTCAGTAGACCTCAAGGCAATACCAACAGGACCTGATTGTCGTGATTGAGATGTTATCAACTGGGTCAACAGATGAATTGAGCGGAACTCATCATTGGTAATATCTTTTTTATGTATTCGAGAAGGAGTGTTACTAGTAAGAGAAGGATAAGTGGGAACAAGTGGAACTCCACTAGGGAAACCAAAAGACGCGACCCGCGAGACGGTCTAAACTCCAGGAGTAGGACGAGCCTTGTCCACATTATCCTCAATCGGGACAGAGGAGTTTCCACGAGAATCAGATCTTCTGGGAGGCATGATCTAAAAAGAAAAAAATGAAAATTAGAGAAGATTTCAAGAACATAGACTCTACAGTCAAATAGTAGATTATCAGAAATGGAAACATTCCTAAATACCTTATAGCCTCTACCTTATAAGTGTGGCACGTTACACACCCAAAAAGAGACTCTACTTAACACATCTTTGTGGATACCCAAAGAAACCAAACTTTGGCTCTCATACCAACATTGTCACGATCCAAACAAGGTCTAGGCCGTAATGGGTAACTCAAGTCAACTAAGGATATTAGACTCCCCCCTTTTTGCCTGGACAACAAAAACATAATACACCTAGAAACGACTAAATTTTGAACATATAACAAGATAAAATAGATAGAAATCCAGGTCTATGAAATGTCAGACGATAATACCCAACCACAATAATATCCATAAGGACTATAACAAAATTAGAAGCCTAAGTATGTCGGGATATGCCCCCAACCTTGATAATGACACTGAAAATATTAATGATAATGATATCGTGAACTCCTCAGTTCTAGTTTATAAAAGTGAAACTAATGAAAAAATCAAGTCTCTTGGAGAATAGAAGCCGAACACTTCACCACCAATGATCATCGAACCAAGATGATCCACATAAATCTGCATAGAAAAAGTAAAAGTATCTGTGGTGCCTGCATCGCGTAGGGATACAACATCCATAGACAATTAGCAGTTCAGCACTAGCATATAACTCGGGGATTAAGGATCAAACATTGCCATGAGTAATTATTTAATCCATTCAATCTAATGCACATCATCAAATGCAATTGCATATACATATAAATATATCACATATTAGGATAGGGAACAAGGCTTATCAAGAACTTTGAAAATATTAACTTGGATTATGTAGCATAACCGTCATAATCAGCGCACCCACGGGCTATATGGGTACAACTCTCCTGTAGTTAACACGACCCAAACCATGGCCTAGTCATGTCGAGATTCTCAAGTCTAGTCTGGATGGGAGACAACTCCCAATACCCAACCATAACCACCCTACACCCTATGCTGGATGAATTCTAATCATATAACATAACTAGATGGAACAATCATAAATCAAATGACGTCCAGCGGTGTCAGCCCCATACCAATACAAATGCCAAGGATGGCACCAATATCAATATCATTTATGCTAATCCAAAGGAGTCTCACAAAGCCTCTATATGAAATCAAAATAACCTCCAGTCAGGGCATGCCCCCGACAATAGGAAAAAACCAAAGCCTAAAAAATAACATAAGTATGTAGAGAAGATCATAAGATGAAATAGAGCCTTTTGGAGTATGGAAGCTCACCACTTTAATCCAACACAAAGTTTTTCCCAAATCCAAGCCACTAAGAAAGAGGAGTAGTATGGTCGATTCCTGCATCGCATGGGGATACAAATCCTGATGGTGAGTTAACTGGTGAATGCTAGCACGTACTCAGGAGTACAGATAAAATAATGCCAACATTTAATAGCACGTAACTAACTATAAGCAATCACATTTATACATACATATATATATATATAAAATTCATGTCGGGAAAAGAAAACAGGTTTAACATGCATTTAAAACTTAAACCTGGGTATGCATAGCTTTGCCGTTATAATCCACCTATGGGCAATATGGGTTTGGTTTTACCCACTAAATAGGTCCTGGTGTATGTAGACACACGAATCAGAGATATCATAGGGGCTAGAGATTCCCATGAACCCTTCACCCTCAATGACACATATATTCAAGTGTAAAATTAGGGAATTCCCACATACCTCACAAATATATGGTCACCATGACCAACCCTCATGTAGAAAAACTTGAGTTTCCAGAGTCTATCCATTTGACTAAGACCTTCACAGTAATATATCACAACCAGCCTTTATTGCCTAATTAAAACCTTTAGCACACAACCAAACCACCAATTCCCAAGTTTATTTCCAAGACATTATGTAGTGGTATCGTTATAATGACTATAGCTTGCAAGAAATTTCATTAGCCAATACTTAGGGGATTCCCATGTACCCTACAAGATTTCCAATTAACCAAAGCCATGGACATCAAGGGCTTTCCAAATCATTTAAGACAATTTAAACTAATTTAGGTTCCATTATCATCTTATGCAAAGGAAAGTTTTCAATAAAAGTCAAATAATGTGACAGAAACATTCTCATTGGAATTTTATCAAACATATTGAGGGCAGATAGATTCCAAAACAAAAACCAAACAATTTGGGTTATCCAAAGTATCCCTAAACCCATTTACCATTACCACACATTCCACAATGCTCAAACCAATATTATAATACAAGAAACCATAAGTAAAACATGGGAAAACATTATCCAACCATTGATAACGAAAACCCCCCAACATATATTTCAAAACCAAACAATACCCATAGTTTAATCCATGAAAACCATTTATTAATATAGGAATTTTGTTTAACTAACAATGAGTGAGGAGTAACATACCATAGATACAAAAGAGTAGGAGATAAACCACCCTTGAAAGCCCTAATTAACCACCTTAAAGAAAACCCTAGGCTTTCTTGAACCAAGAGTCTTGAGACAGATTTAGGTGTGTTTAAAGTGTTTTTGATTGAAATGAATAGGGTAAATAAAGTACCAATAGTATTTTAAGTCATAGCCATGCCATACAACTAGTTTCCTCAAACCTTATCCAAGACAGAATCAAAGTGATTGGACACTGGACAACATACGAATTGTTCTATACCACTCATACCATCTCTATATGACCCTTATGATGTCCATTCATACCTTCGATAGAAACCAACCAAAACCAAACTAAGCAACATACGGCCAAGACCCTTAAATCATACCAACATCATATTAAAAGTACCCTCAAATAATATGATGTCTAGAAGCTCTAACTCAAGATGTTTCAATTATCCCCTACTTTGATCATTCATCCTCTAATAATAGAACAAGGCATTACTAGCATGATTTAAATTGGTAAATGTCTCTACCCTTACATAGAAGACTAAAAACAGAATACCAAGGAATTAATGTTTTCTTGATAAATTTTTAAAACAAAGATCTTATGAAGAACATATACCTTCCGCATGAATTTCTAGATCAGAAAATAAAAATGGATAGTTGGACTTCATGTCCTTTTTTGCTTCCTATGTAGCCTCTTCTACCTTATGGTTTCTCCAAAGAACCTTGATCGAGGCCACATCTTTGCTCCATATCCAACAAACTTGATGATACAAGATCTATACTAGAATATCCTCATACAATAGGGAACCCAAAATACCAATATTCTTGATATTCATGATTAAAGATGGATCACCAATACACTTTCTCAACATAGAGACATGGAACACTGGATAAATAGAGCTTAAAATATAAGGAAATTCAAACTCATATGCAATATGTGCTTGGAATATCCTAATTTGAATGTTTTCCAACTTTCCAGCCGGGACAAATTACCCGGATGATGCCATAAAAAAAGGTTCTAAATTGGCTCCTTATAATATTCAGGATAATTATATTCTTGAAAGGATCAAGGGCTCTACCCTCTCGCATAAACTCTTATGCTCCTATCCTCAACCTTCAAGTATTTTTTTCTCATTTGATCTCTCTATTTCATTACTTGTTCTCTTTTTCATGATTTTTTTTACCAATACTCCTCAAAACCACATAAGGACCCACGTATTATAGATAGAGCTTTCCCTTCTTCCAAACTACATAGCTTCCTTCATGGTAGAGCACCTTATCCCCAACCTCAAACTCTAATCCCTTTACCTTGCATCTATATAGGACTTTTGGTAAATTTGGGCAATCTTAATTATCTTTCGAATCACCTTCAGTTTCTCCATAACTTGGCGAACCAAAAAAGGGCCAAGCATATCAGCATCACCAAGCTCGAACAACCCAATGTGGGACCTATACCTCCTACCATACAATGCTTAAAATAGAGCCATCCCAATGCTAGAGTGGTAGCTATTATTATAAGCAAACTCTACAAGAGGTAAATATGTAATCAGAAGACAACCATAATCCATCATGCAAGCACGAAGCATGTCCTCCAATGTCATAATAGTCCTTTCCACTTTCCCATCCTATTGCTGGTGGAAAGCAATTTTCAAACTAACCATAGTCCCCAACCTTTTCTAAATTCACTGTCAAAAGTTAGATGAAAACTGCATACCACGATCAGAGATAATACAGACAAAAACCCCATGAAAATTTATAATCTCCTGAAGATACAACCTTGCATAATCCTCAGCCAAGAAGTTAGTTCTCACTGGAAAAAGGTGAGCCGACTTTTTCATCTAATACATAACGACACAAACTGAATCAAAATCATTTTAAGACCGAGAAAGACAGGTAATGAAATCCATATTGATTACTTCCCACTTCTATTATGGAAACTAAATTTTTTGATATAATATTTTGTGTTTCATGTGCTCAACTTTTACCTGTTGACACATCATGTACTTAGCCATAAAAATTTCCATATCCCTCTTCCTATTATTACACCAATAGACCTCCTTGAGATCATGATACATTTTTGTCAAACTAGGATGAACATCATAGCTCAACTCATGCGCCTCATCCAAGATCCTCTCTCGCAAACCATCTACATCAAGAACACATAACCTCTCTTAGTATTGCAAAGTACCATCAACACTAATTTCGAAGGACATCACCTTCTTCTAACCTAGATCACCCTTGATTCTCATCAAGATAGGATCTAACGTATGCTTCTCCTTGATTTCAACGTTAATGGATGAATGCGCCAATTCCTGCAATATCAGACCACCATCCTATTAGTCTAATAGATGAACTCCAAGATTAGCTAAACAGTGAATATCCTTCCCCATCTACCAGTTCTCCTTATACACATAAGCTAAATTCCCCATGAACAACCTGCTAAGAGCATCAATAACTATATTAGATTTACCTAAATGGTAGTGAAGACTCATCTCATAATGTTTGAAGAGCTCAAGCCATATTCTTTGCCTGAGGTTAAGATTATTCTGAGAAAACATATACTGTAGGCTCTTTTGATCATAAAAGATATCCACATGCACTCAAAACAAATAATGACGCCAGATCTTCAATGCAAACAACAACACTAATAACTCCAAGTCATAAGATTGATAATTCTTCTGATGAACCTTCAACTGTCTTGAGGCATAAGCTACTACCTTTACATGCTGCATAAAGACACAACAAAGTCCCACATGAGATGCATCACAGTAGACCACAAACCCATTAGTTCCTTCAGGCAAAGTCAAGACTAGAGTCGAAGTTAAATTTTCCTTCAACTTCTTAAAACTTCCTTCACACGCATCAGACCATAAGAACTTTACCTTCTTCTAAGTCAACTTGGTCAATGGGGTAGCTATAGTCGAAAAATACTCCACAAACATCCTATAGTAACCCTCTAAACACAAAAAGCTCTAAATATGGGTTAGAGTCGTGGGTCTAAGCCACTTTATAACAGATGTAACTTTATGTTGATCTAATATGATCCCTTACCTTGAAATGATATGAACCAGAAAAGTGACAATGTTATATCAGAATTAATATTTTGAAAACTTGGCATATAACGGATGCTACTTCAAGGTCTACATTACCACACGGAGGCAATTGGCATGATCTATATCAATCTTAGAATACAATAAAATATCATCTATACAACAATGACAAACAAATTTAGAAACTGATGAAAGACCCTATTCATCAAATACTTGAATGCTGCCAGGGAACTGGTCAACCCAAAAGATATCACCATAAGCTCAAAATGCCCATACCGAGTACGGAAGATAGTCTTAGAGATATCCTTATCCCTAATATTTAACCAATAATACTCTGATTAAAGATAAATCTTAGAAAAAAATTTACTACCCTATAATTGGTTAAACAAATCATTTATCCTTGCAAGAGGATACTTATTCTTTACCATCACTTTATTTAACTATCGGTAATTAATACACATCAAAATGAAACCATCTTCTTATGCACGAAAAACACCGGTATACCCTATGGGGACACACTAGGATGGATAAAACCCTTATCTAAAAGAACCTTTGGTTGTTCCTTAAGCTCTTTTGGCACAACCGGAGCCATTTTATACGGAGGAATAGAGATTGGATGAGCATCCAAAACAATATGAATCCCAAACTCAATCTCCCTATAAGGAGGAACACTAGCAAGTTCATCACAGAAGACCTCCGGAAATTCATTTACTATCGGGATAAAAGGAAAAGAAAGACTATCTTATTTAGAATCTTTAACTCAAACTAGATGATAGAGACATCCCTTAGAGATTAATCTTTGAGCTATATGATAAGATATAAACTTTCCCTTAGGAGCTAAGGGACCACCGTCCTACTTAATAACTGGCTCATTATGGAATTTAAGGACGACCTTAAAGGTCGGATAGGCTAGGGAAGCATAGCACGAGTGCAACTAATCCATCCCAAATATAAAATCAAAATCCACCATATCTAATTCAAATAGATCCACAAAACTTTCTTTACTAATAATAGATACCACACACCTCCTATAGACTCTTCTAACAATAATAGAGTCACCTACCAAGTAAATAGTGGAAAAGGAATCCAAAACACACTTCAAACTAAAACCAAATTACACAACCACAAATAGGATCACATAAGAGAGAGTGGACCCTAGATAAAGTAAACTATACATATTAGGAAAAGAGTTTCAACGTACCAGTCACGACATTAGGCGATACTTCAAACTCCTGTTGGGTAGTGAGAGCATAAAGATAGTTTTGACTAGTGTCAAAACAAGATCGTACACCGTTTTGTGCCGTAGCTGATGATGAACCAACTAGAACCTTGTTCTCCCCTGAAGCAACCTTCCTAACTGGACAGTTTCTTAGCATATGCCTTGGCTAACCATAGTTGAAGCACCCATCCCTTCCCTCATCATAGAAATCTTGATCCAATGTACCATAAAACCTACAGGGAGGATATGATGGAGTTGACTGGGCCCCACTAGATTGAGAGTTGGCACCTTTTACCCTGAAGTTGTAGCCACCATCAAAATTCCTATCACTCTTCGGCTTCAGGTAATTGGCACTATTCATTGAGTAAGACCCAGAACTGCCCCACTTCTTCTTGGGCTATTTACCACCAATCCTGCCACTCTGCTTTTGGCCACTACACTACTTAGAAACCTGAACTTCTTGCCCTATATCTCCTCTATTTCAACCTACTTCTTTATTTCTTCCTCAACTTATTACGTATACACAATCAACCTGGAGATGTAACACTTTGAATCTGGTACCCAAAATGCTACATGGTGCTCATGACCATAAGCTAACCCATGATTGATATCTATACCTAAACACTACATAATATATTATGTAAATATGGGATAAAGGTCATAAGGCTGTAAGGTTCAAAACTGAGACACAATATCTAATAAAATATAACATTTGTATGGGGCATAAAATACATAAAACAAACTAATAAACTGACTGAACATGATAGTCTGAAAAGCCTCTAACTGTCTGAATAAGGAGTTCATAGGACATGTCCCCAACTAACTCCAACCTTTGAAATAAACTAAGTACTAAAATGATAAGATAATGCTCATGTCCTCGAAGGATGAGGACTCACTACTCACTCTGACTGATGAGTATTGGAATGCTACTGATACTCTGGAGATCGCGCTTCTGAACCTATGGTATAAAACACCATAGTACAAATGCGTCAGTACCATTGAATATACTGGTATGCATGTGAGGTAGGTTGAATGCAAAGGGTCCACATGCAAGAACTATACTAACTGATTGAACAACATAACTATGAGAATACATGCTTGAATACCTAATAGCTGTAACTGAGTTCATGATAACAGGATTACAGAATCTGAGTACTGATAACATGAGATACCGATAACCATATAAATAAAATAACTAATACTGATAAACTATATCTAATAGTCTAGTTTGTGATAAAAATAGCTAAGTTTTATTCTGTTCTGAGGTGACTGTATCTAACAGTCCTAAATTATTTAGAAATATCTGAGTTCTATTACTATGACTGAATAACTATATATGACAGTCCTGATCTATAATTGAAACTATGGGAAGTAATCATCTAACCAACATACCGTAAATAACATAATATAGCTATGTTGGGATCTAATCTACAGCCCCAATTGGAAGTGTGTCACTACCACACCACTGGTGAGGACAAGCTATCGGTGACCCTCATCTGACAGTGTCCCCAAAAGAGAATGGTGGGACCCTGATTTGATAGTATTTATCCACCTCAACAACCCTCATCTGACAATGTAGATGTCTTAACCTATGTTGGCTACATATTTCTGGAATACAAGGATGACTTCTAAGAATCACACCCTCTTGTGACAGTGTGTGTCCCAATCTTTGGGTTTACTCGGTTCTAATTCCTACTCCCATCTGAATAGACACTGAACATGGATTACTAAATTGAACTGGATTGAATTAACTGAGTTTTTGTTGACTGATAGAATAGTACTGAGATTACTGTATTACTGAGCTTTGCTGAGTTGCAGACTGACTGAGTTCTATGGATCGTGGCTTGACTAAGGATATCGTGAAAACATGACACTAACTATAGGCACACAACTATATTTTTTGGATACAAGTACCCCTAAGACTCAATGGGAAGAAACTTACAAAGCATGACGTTCTTTAATACATGACCAACATCACAATCCATAATACAATGAGTTGGAGCTTTCATGAAGTACAAGTTCTAAAGCACCACAATGGCTACACATATATCTATTCTTCATTGACTAAGACATTTCATCAAACAGTTGACATGCATAAACTTGTACATGAATAGAGATTTCATATTATTATACTAGTATGACACTTTTCCTTCACATAGGCATTTAGTCAAACACATGGGGAGCATGCTTTGGTTATACCATCATCAACACATCTAATAATCATGGATACATCAATCAACTTTGTAAATTTAAGGGGGTTTATCATGATTATTAAGCAAATCTTCATATACTAGGGTCAATCATTGGAATATGTAATTTAAAACATGAATCAAAACCACACAACATTATGAACATGAATTTTCATTCTATTTAAATCATGAACGTTTATAAATACACATTTCTTGTATTTTGGAAAAAGATCATGGTTGAAAGGGACCCATGAATCAACACATGATATACCTTGATACTTGATTTGGGAAGATTGATGGAAGAATACTTGAGATTTGGATCTTGAATTGGAAATCCCTCTTCTTGTTCTTGAGAGAGTTTGAGTGCAAAGAATGTATTTTGGTGAAATGGAGGATGAATTTAGTGTTTATGGAGCTTTGGGGTGAAGGGAAGATACCAAAATACCGCTCCAAAACCCTTTGGAAAATGCTGAATTCTACGGCTGACGACATTGGGCTGATGTCGTCACATATGTGATAAGACGTTAGCTTATGTCGTCACTTGATGCTGGAATTTATAACTTTCTGCCTAAGGCTGATGACATTAGCTAATAAGTCATTCGATATGTGATAAGTTATCAGCTAATGTCGTCACTTAGTTTCCAGGCTAACATGCTGGAGTAAAATGGATAGAACTTCTTGCTACGATATCGGATTTGGGCGAAATTAGTATCATTCGAAAGCTAATTCAATTATCCATCTGTTGGTAGGTCATGGCCTCAAAAATTAATAGTATAAGGAGATATATTCTAGTTTGAAGTAGAATATACCAATATCTTTTCCAAGAATTGAATAGGTAAGGAATGTTTTGATTCGCCTAATAGCTAGGACGTATTTGAGACCTTAATTTAAATCAAACTTGATCATGAAACTACTACAGAACCATGATGTACTATGCATAAGCTTTAAATATGGCGCTAATATTGATTTGCATTTTTGGGGTATTACAAGACATGTCCATATCCTTGATTAATAATGTAGCCTTTCTTTTAAATATAAAGTATATGGAAAACCCAAAAGAAAACATCCTTATTCAAGCCTTCATGCTAGAAACCATCTTCGGAGCATACCGAGACAACTGGAGAAACTTCAAGGAATACTACTTGAAAGACATCTTACCTTACTTCAGATTAACAAACTTTTCTGCCTTAGCTTCCCTTAATTCCTAAGGAAAGAAGCAGTCTAGGAAAGCATTAGAAACATCCTCCCACAGAGATGACTCAACATCGTTACCCTTGCTTGATCCTATTCCCCATACCATTAGTATGCCATATATTTAAGCTGGTAGGTGGTAAACTTCACCCTCTCCACATTCATGGCATGCATAACATGATAGATCTTTTCCATATCTTCCAAAAAACCTTGAGGATCCTCCGCAACATTAACACCCATAAAAGTCAAAGGATTAAACCTCATAAACTGGCCAAACCTTGTGGTATCTCTGAAGATAGAGCAACAGGAACACCATGCTTAGACTGAGTAGATACCAATTATGCCAGCATATGAATGGAATGACATTCATCACTTCATCTTGAGAAGTCTAAGAAGGTGTAGATGGAACTAGTAGAACTCTAGAATAATTTGAAACTAGACACTTAGATTGGGTATGGATCCCATCAGTAGAGCATGTCCTATCAAGATTGTCCCAAGTTAGGATAGAGGAGTTTCAGTAAATTTTAGATCGTCGAGGAGGTACGATCTGAAAAGCAAACAAACAAGAATCAGAGGAGAGTTCAGTACCTTAGACTCTATACCTTAAAATTAGAACAAAAGAAAAAGAAACATTCCTAAAGGCCTTGTGGCCTCTCCCTTATATGTATGGCTCACTATATACCCTTAAAAGAGATTCAACTCGACACAGATTTGTAGAATCCTACGTTACCATGAACCTAGGGCTCTGATACAAATCCGACATGACTCAAACAAGGGCCTAGTCATATTGGGATCCTCAGGTCTGATTGGGATCGGAGACCACCCTTTATACCCAACCATAACAACCCTACACCCTATGCCAGATAAATTCTAATTATATAAAATAACAAAATGGAACAATCATATATCAAATAAAATCAAGCAGTGTCATCCCCAATACCAATACAAATAGTAAGGCTGACACCAATATTGTACTGCCTATGCTAACCTAAAGTAGTCTCACAAAGCCTTAATCAAAAACCAAAACAACCTCTAGTTGGGATATGCCTGTGATCATAGACAAAAACCAAAGTCTAAGAAATAACAAAAGTATGTAGAGAATACCATAACACGAAATGGAGCCTTCCAAAGTATGAAAGCTCACCACTTAAATCTGACACAAAGTTGTCCTCAAATCCAACTCACTGAGCTGGAGGAATAGTATGGCCAGTTCCTTTATCGTGTAAGGATACAGGGCTCGAAGATGGGTTAGCGTTCAAACGCTAGCATTTACTCATGAGTAAGGATAAAATAATGCAAACATTTAAAATTAAGTAAATAACCATATGCAATCACATCTGTCTTTCCATCCATCCATCTGTATATATATATATATATATAAAATCTATGTTGGGAAAGGGAACCGAGTATAACATACATTTAAAAATTCAACTTGGGTTTCTGTAGCTTTAACATCATAATCGACCCACGGGCTATAGGGGTCCAGTATTACCTGTTGAACAGGCCCTAGTACCTGTGGCCATACAAACCAGAGATATCACAGAGGTCATGGATTCTCGTGTACCTTTCACCCTCCATGACACATAAATACAAGTACACACTTAGGGGATTCCTTTGTAACCCACAAGTATATGGTTACCATGACCAACCCTTATCTTGGCAAATATGAGTTTCCAGTGTCTGTCCATTAGACTCACACCTTCCTGATAAGCTATCACAACCTGCCATTATTGCCTAATTAAAACCTTTAGCACACAACAAAATCACCAATTCAAGAGTTTATTACAAAGGCATTATGAAGCAGTACCGTCATACCGACTATAGCTTACAAGAAATGTCATTAGCCAATACTTAGGGGATTCCCATGTACTCCACAAGATTTTAACTTAACCAAAGTCATGTCCATCAAGGCCTTTCCAAATCATTTAAAACCATTAAAATCAATCTTGGTTTCATTACCATCATATGCAATGCAAAGTTTTTAATAAAAGTCAAACTATGTGACAAAAACATTCTCATAGACATTTTAACAAATATGTTGAGGGCGTATAGATTCCAAAACCAAAATCAAAACCAAGCAATTTGGGGAATCCAAAGTACCCCTAAACCCATTTTCCATTACCACACATTCCATAATGTTCAAACTAATATTATAGTATGAGAAACCATATGTAAAACATGGGAAAACATTATCCAAACATTGATAACCAAAAACCGCCAACCTATATTTCATAAACAAACAATACCCCTCATTTCAAGAATGAAAACCATTCATTAAAACATGAATTTCGTTTAACTAACAATGAGGGAGGAGTAACATGCCTTAGATACCAAGAAGTACAGAGAGAAACCACCCTTGGAAGCCCTAATTGACCAGCTTGAAGAAAACCCTAGCCATTCTTTAACCAAGAGACTTCAGTGAGATTTGGGACTGTTCAAAGTATTTTTTGTAAAGAAGAATAGGATGAATGAACTACCAGTAGTGTTTTTTGTCATAGGGTTAAGAGAGGTTAAAGGGGAAAATTTCAAGAATGCCCATAACTTAAACTATTAAAATCACAGCTGGAGGGTATGACTCCTCTCCTCTTAACTCGTACACACAATATACGAATGGTGCCCATCACTTGTATCCTAGATAGAAGAATGTTGGACATCACACCCTGTTCACCATATGGCTCCCCTTACCTAAGTCATATCTATACCATATTAGTAGTATCCTTAAACCATATCAATGACATAATTGAAGCGATTGGATATTTTACAACATACAAATTGGACTATACCACTCGTACCATCTCTATACAACTGTTATGATATCCATTCATACCTTGAACAAATTCCAACAAAAACTACATTGAAAAATATATCAAAAGACCCCTAAATCATACCCACATCATATGACAAGTACCCTCAATTCGTATGATGTCCAGAAGCTCAAACTTAGGGAATTTCTAAGCGTCATAACTCAAGTTATTTCACTAGATGGAAGGGACCTAGTTCATTTAGTTTTACGAACCAGAGGATAATTATATGTCATATGCCTTGTAAGGGACTCGAACCTCCTGGCATAAATCAAAGGTGACATAAGCCCAAATTTAAATAACATGGGCAACTCAAACCTCCCAATCATATTATAATATTAAGGAGGACTCAAACCTCCAAAGCATGATTTTTGGTATTGGTCCCTCGAGACCCCCACTTTCACGGCTCAACTACACAACCCCTTTTAAGCCCCATTACAATATTTATCACAAAATCATATTAATTGAACCCTAATTCACATTTAGGAATACACTATTGGTATTGTCATACCAACTACACTTGGAAGGTAATATCAACATGCCAGACCAATTATCATTACTTAGGGTAATTCACAACCCCCTTGGTTTAATTATACATTAGCTTGGGGAATTATATAATTCCATAAGGTTTAATTTAAAATCATTATGCTTCATTAGCTTTCCACATGATGAAATATTTCAAAAGTAGTTCAATGTGCATACTTTTAATTTTCAAAATTAATTACGCAATATGTGTTTGAGGTCAATATCATTTTGAGGATAAATATTCACAAATTAGGGAAAATCACAATCCCCCAATTTATTCACCATACCCGTGCACCCCACTAGTTCGAAATCATAAATAAGGCATCAACAATCATATGTAATCTATAGGAAAACATTGCTCAAAAACAAATATTCAAAACCCTCAACCTATGTTCAAAAACCAACATCAAAAACTCATGAATAACTATTTAAAACATATTCTTTCACAAAATAATATATGGGGAAGAGTAACATGCCCAAAGGATTCTCAATTATAGAGAAGAAACCTTGAATTGACCCCTAGATGCCTAACCTTTAGAAAATCCTAGCTTGCTTTGCTTAAAAGAATTTGAGAGTATAAAGAGGGTTTTTGATTTCTTAAATTGTTAAAATAATACCTCAAAGATGTTTTATGGATGTGAGGTCTAAGTGGGTAAAGAGGGAAATGTCCAAAGTTCCCTCAAAATCAAAAAATTGCCGCCAATTGTTACGAGTCTCATAACGATTCGTAGTAAGAACAGTGTCATGGGGCACACATACTATTGACCCAAACACTCACACTAGATGACTCGTATCGTGGCACTACTACTCGTAGGGTCAAATTCATATCCAAGACAGAGCTATTTAGACTTCACACTGGTCACCCTATGATTTTTACTATGTGATTCATAAAGTTTCTCTACCACTCATTGGGAGCCACTCATAATCATGACAAAAAACTCAGCCATACATATTGATCAGGCTACATTTAGGGAATTATGACTCATTAAGACTCTTATGAATCGTAAGGAGGAGTCATAGTCTGGGCAGCAAGGAAAATATTTTAAAAATTCTCTAAGACCAAAAATTCAGGGTGTTACAACAACTGAACTAACTCATAAAGAAATTGACAAACTATTACATCCATCCTAATCCACAGTTATCCACAAAGACTCTAAAATCCAAGAACCA
This sequence comes from Capsicum annuum, assembly GCF_002878395.1. Lineage (NCBI taxonomy): Eukaryota > Viridiplantae > Streptophyta > Magnoliopsida > Solanales > Solanaceae > Capsicum > Capsicum annuum. The sequence continues at coordinate 111,919,547 of NC_061116.1, read as the reverse complement.
CCTAAGTTAGGACATGCCCGCGATCATAGCAAAAAGGAGTACAAAAGAGATATTCAAAAACAAAATGAAACAAGAACATGAAATAAAGGTCTTCCGAAATATGGAAGCTCACCACTTTGAGTTGAATCATGGTTGCTACAAAATCACCTAATCACTACACAAGAAAAGAAAAAGTATCTCTCTTCCAACATCTCATGGGAATACAATATCCGAAATAGTTAGTGGGGCAAGCGCTAGCATATAATTCAGGATAAGGATAAAATAATGCCAATTAAAAATCCAATCGAAACTCAATGTTAATATTCACAAACATGAATATATACATAAATATAAGATGCTTAGATAGGAAACAAGGTTTAACATAAGATTTAAAATCACTAAACGAGACTATATAGCTCTAACCATCCTAAGGGCACCCAGGGACTATATGGATACAAACTCTTCCTACTGAAAGAGTCCCAACATGTGTTAGCCATACCAACCAAGAAAATCCAAGGATAGTACAGGGAATACCTCGACACCAACCAATTCATCATATATATAAATATATATAAGTGTGAACTATGGACACGATCATAAAGTCCCTCATGACGGTAAATATGGTTTCTAGTATTGGTCCCTCATGACCTCCACCTTCTACGACGAGCTACATAACCCCCTTTACGCCCACTTAAAACAAATTTCACATAACTCAACCATTTAACTTAGGAATTATTTGTTAAGACATCAACCACAGGTATCTTCATACCATTTCGTTTCCAAGCTTACAATTATGTCATACCAATTTCACCAACCTAGGCGAATACCACGACCCTCTTTGTTCATTAAATTAATTTGGGAGAATTCCTTGACCCCCATAGTTTATTAAATAAAGTGTAAGATCAAAAACATTGAAAACAAGGCCTTAAGAACCCTTTTCATCCATTTAACCATTTATTTAATGCAATAATTTGGGGAATCAGTGAAACATATGATTAACTATATTTCAAATCCAATTATGCAAGTGGGTTGAGGAAATACAATTTTGAAAAATAAATTCCTAACCAAAATCATCAAATTAGGGGAATACCTCAACCCTCATTCCAGTTACCATGCCCATGCAGCCCATTAATTCAAAATCATTAATGAAGTATAAATAATACACATAAGAAAATCATGGGATCATTATTTAAACAACAATCATCCAAAACGCTTAACCCAAATTCCAAAGAAAAACTTTTAACCATATGAATAACAATTTGAACTCTTCCCTTATAAAAATAAATTTTAGAGGAGAGATGCGTGCCTGATAGTATAAAAATTATGGAGAGATCAACACATGGAAGCTCAAAATGATCGACCTTGATAAACCCTAGCTTGTTTTTGACTTAGGGATTTAAGAGAGTTTAAGAGTGGGTTTAATTATGTCTTTTATATCATAATGAGGTACCAAAAGGGTTTAAGGTCCTAGGTCACAATTAGGAAAAAGAGGAAATGTCCAAAATACAATTAATAAAACTATAAGAATTTTCCACCCCAGTCATAATGGATCACCTTATGACTCATAATAATTAACGTCGAGTAATACCCTAGACTCATAGTCTGGGTAGTGCCCGAAGGCATCTTCACTATTGACCTTACAAGTTATACCATACGAATCATAGTCCCACATTATGACTCATAAGGTCCAATCATAGTCACAACAAAAGAAGGGACCACTACATTAGTGAGACTACGAGTCACACGTTATGACTTATATTGTCTCACCACTACTCGTATGGTACCAATTGTACCCAGGATAAAAAATTTTGTAACTACATTGGTCCCCATACCATTGCGATACTACGACTCATATAGAGTCTTCACGACTCGTTAGGTGAGTCGTAGTTTGAGTAGTAAGCTCAAATCTTCAAATTTTGAAAGACTAAAATTCTATGGTGTTACATTCTTCCCCCTAGGATCATATGTCCATGAATGATGAGTTAAGTCATCTCTTAGCATGATTCTAAGATCAAAACACTACCAAAATTACCTTTAAGAATGTCAGAAAAAACATGATAAGGAAAACACACACCATAGGCACGATTGTCTATTCCATGAAACAAGAATAGATATCTTGACTCCATGTCCTCTTCAGCTTCCCAAGTATCCTATTCAACCTTTTGGTTTCTCCATAGAACCTTTACCAAAGCTATATCGTTAGTCCTTAAACGATCTTGTCAATCCAAAATCTCCACCGAGACTTTCTTATAAGACAAGGAGCCTAAAATACCAACACTCTCAATAGGCACAACCAAAGAAGGATCACCCACGGACTTCTTCAACATTGAAACATGAAAAACTAGATGAATGAAACCCAAAATTAAAGGAAATTCCAACTAATAAGCAACCTTCCCTGCCCTTCTCAAAATTAGTTATGGACCAACCTAATGGTGGTTGAACTTCCCTTTCTTTCCAAACCTCATCACTTTCTTCTTGGGAGACACCTTGAAAAAACACCCAATCATAAACATCAAATTGAAAGTCCCTTCCTCTTACATCAGTATAGGACATTTTGTGACTCTGAACAATCTTGAATCTTTCCCTAATACCTTTCACCTTGTTCATGTATTGATGAACCATCTTTGGCCCTAACAATTTGGTCTCAGCAACCTCAAACCATCTAATAGGAAATCTACACCTTCTATCATAAAGAGCCTTAAAAGAAGCCATCCCAATACTTAAGTGATAAGTATTGTTATAATTGAACTTAATAAGAGGCAAAAAAATCTACTCACCTTCTTTAAAAAGTGATCAAAGAAGAGCTTAGCATACTTTCCAAAGTCTTAATAGTCCTCTCCACTTTTCCATCCACATGAGGGTAGAATCTAGTGCTAAAGTTTGCTCATGTGCCCAAGCCATGCTAAAATAAATGCCAAAAGTAGAAAAAAACTACATACCTATATCTAAAATAATGGAAACGAGATCACCATGAAGTTTAACTATCTCTCAAATATACAACTTTACATAGTCTTCTCCAGTGTAAGTAGTCCTCACATGCAAGAAGTGAGCAGAGATCGTCATCCTATACATAATAAACTAAACTGACTCAAACTAATGGCGAGATTGTAGAAGACCAGAAATGCAATCCATGTTGATCACCTCCTACTTCCACATAGGCAACTCAACCTTTTAAGACATACCGCTAGGCCTCAAGTGCTAAAACTTCAATTATTGACATACCATACACTTACCCGTGAAGTTAGCCACATTCTTCTTCATATTATTCTACCAATAAATCTCCATCAAGTTGTGATGTATCTGTGTCGAACTAGGATAAACTATATATCATGACTCATGAGCCTTAGTAAAAACCTTTTCTCATAACCCATTTAACATTAGGAACAAATAGTATGTCTTGGTATCTCAAGATATAATCACCACTAATCTCCAATGTCAGGACCTTCTGGTGACTCATACCATCCATAATCTGCGTCAAGATGAGGTCTACAACCTACTTCTCCATCATCTCTGGACAAAGAGTTGACTTCACCACCTTTTGTACAATCACACCACCTCTTTCAAAATCCAAAAGACGAGCTCAAAGTTTAGCCAACCAGTGAATATCCTCCACTAATCCCCTCTTATCATCATCCATAAAATATAAGATTCCATTGGACAACCTGCTAAGAGCATCAGAAACCATATTTGCTTTAACTATATAGTAGTGAAGACTCATGTCATAGTCCTCAACCACCCTAATATTCAAATCTTTTGGGTTAAAACATACTGCAAGATTTTATTATTTAGAAGATATCTATATGAACCCCATACAAATAATGCTACCAAATTTTCAAAGAAAATAGAACAACTGCCAACTCCAAATCATTAGTCTAATAATTCCTTTCATGAACTTTTAGCTGCATAGAATCATAAGCCACTACTTACCATGCTACATTAACAAATAACCCAGTACCATATGAGGCACACACAATACACAACACAAGCATTGGTACTATCGGTAGGGTCAAAACTGGTGCAAAAGTCAACTTGTCCATCAACTACTGAAAACTACCTTTCCAAGCATTAGACCACAAAAACATTACCTTTTTCTGAGTTAACTTAGTCAATGAAGAAAAAATACATAAAAAGCTTTCCATGAATCTCCTATAATACCCAACTAAACCAAAGAAGCTCTGAATATCAGTTGTAGTCTAGGTTTTAGGCCACTTCTTAATGCATCAACTTTATTTGGATGCACTATGATCCCCTTACTAAAATAATATGAGCAAGAAATGCCACCACATTCAACCAAAATTCACACTTTGAAAATTTGGCATAGAAACACTGATCCTTAAGAGTCTACAACATATATAGATATGATTGGCATAATCCTTCTCACTCTTAAAATATACTAAGATGTCACATTTATATAAGATGACAAATAAATCCAAGAACTGCCTAAGCACCTGGTTCATCAAGTGCATAAACATAGAATATTAATCAACCCGAATGACATCATCAGAAACTCATAATGACCATATCGAATTTGGAAGGTAGTCTTAAAAATATTCACCTCCCTAATCTTGAACTGATGATAACCCGATCAAAGATAAATATTACAAAATATCTAGCACCCTAAAGTTGCTAAAAGAGATTATCCATCCTAGAAAAAGGGTACTTATTCTTCATCATCACCTTATTTAGCTGGCAATAATCTATACACGTTCTAATGAAACCATCCTTCTTACATATTTAGAGATTAGGGGCACCCAACAAAGAAATACATGGACATATGAAATACTTATCAAGAAGATCCTTTAGCTTTTCCTTAATTTTTTGACTCAGTTGAAGCCAGTCTATAAGGAGAAATAGAGATATAATTATTATCTGGTAGAAGATCAATCCAAAATTCTATTTCCCTATTAGGAGGAATATTAGGAAGATCATAAAGAAAAACTGCAAAAAACTCATTAACCACAAGGAAAGACTGTAAAAATAGAACCTTGAAATTAAAATCTTTAACCCAAAATAGATGGTATAGACATCCTTTAGAAATCAACTTTTGAGCTCTAAGGTATGAAATAAATATTCCCATAGAAACTAAGGAACTTTTTTCCACTCAATTATGGTTCATTTGGGAATTGGAAATTGACCCTTCGGGTCAAATAATCTAGAGAAAACTAGCACGAGTGAAGCTAATCCATCCCCAAATATCACATTAAAATCTAACATGTCAAACTCTATCAGATCCAATAATGTCTCCCGACCATAGATAGATACCATACAGCCCCTATAGACCATTCTAGCCACAACAAATCACCAATTTAATAGACAAAGGAAAGGGATTAGGAATGCACTTAGGACTAAAACCAAAATGAACAGTCACATAAGGGGTCATATAAGAAAGGGTAGACCCCAAATCAAGTAAGAAGTACACATCATGAGAGAAAAATTTTAATGTACTAGTGACAACATTAGGAGATGCCTCAAATTGTAAAGATGATTTTGACTAGTGCTGGTAATAGAAGTAGCATCCTTTAGCGTAGGAGCTGAAAAGTATAATTCAGAACCTTATTAGCTCTAGTAGTAACATTTGATGCTGGATAGTTCCTATGAAAATAACCAAGCAATATTCAAAATATTTATTCCTTCCCTCATCAAAACAACCATGGTGCAACTACCTACAAAAACTGCAAGAAGGGTATGATATAGCTAACTAAGCTCTACTTTCCTTAGATTGGGCACCTGAAAGCACTGATTTCCAAGAGGATTAGGATACATAGCACTAGCCATAGAATAGGATCTAAAATTTCCTCAAGCCTTCTTCTTGCCCCATGGCATACCATCTCTACCACTATTCTTTTAGCCTATACCCTACTCCAAATCTCTAGACTTCTTATTCTATCTTTCCCCTATTTCAGCTTGATTTTTCTTCTCATCCTAAACTTGCTACAAATATACCATCATCCTAGAGATTTCTATGTAATTATTCAACATCACTGCCTTACTCTCTAGTATCAGGTCCCAAGAAAAATGTAAAACAAGCTTTCTCATCCTAACCCTCACGCTAGAAACCAACTTTGGAGTATAATGAGACTATTGATGAAACTTCAAAGCATACTTCTTTATAATCATTCTTCTGTACTTCAAGCTCACAAATTCCTTAGATTTACCCTCCCTCAACTCTTAAGGAAAGAAATGATCAAGGAAAGTACCAGAAAATTCCTCCCATATAGCTTTCACAACATCATCACCTATTGACTACTCGTATTCTTTGTACCACTGGTATTCCACATCCTTCTACTGATATGCAACAAACTCTATGCCCTTCACATCAGTAGCATGCATTACCCTAAATATCCTTTCCATCTCATTAATGAACCCTTGAGGATCCTTTCAAACCTTAAAACCAATAAAGGTCAAAATATTTAACCTCATAAACTGGCCAAATCTAGGAACCTCAGAAGATAGAGAAATAAAACTAACATGTTCATGATGATGAGAATTAAAATTCACCAAGAGAGTCTGCATATAAATAGATTGACAAAATTCAGCATTAGAAATATCTTATTGGGGCAGCGAGGCAAGAACATTATTAGCTTGAGAAGATTGAGGAGGACCGATAGTTTAACACCCTGAATTTTTGTTCCTTAAAGCTTTCTAAAATTTTATCCTCACTACCCAACTATGACTCCCTTTATGAGTCATAGGGAGTCTTGACGGGTCTTATGGACCCAATTGTAGCCTGACCAGTTTGTTGGAATGGTGTTTCTTTCCTGAATATAACTTAGACCTTACAAGTTGTCTTTCATAACTAAACCAGTCTGATGCCTAAATTGTTTCTACTTTGACAATGACTAGGCCAAGAAAGTTATAATAACTACATATGGTTCATAAGGTATGACTCATGTCCAAGTTAGTGTTGGGGGTCCTAGACACTATCTATCCTACGACTAAACGATAAAAGTCCTAGGGTGACCCTAAAAGTCATAAGAACACCCATAATGACTGGCGCTGATTTTTTAGTCCTTTTATTAAGGGAATCTAGTCAATGTCAATTTCTCTTAATTAGACCCCATGACTATAAATCACCTTTAAGTGGTTATTTCTCATTCATAACGCAATAAAAAATACTCTCAAACTCTTTAGAAGTTCCTCAATTCCAGCTTTTGAGGGAAAATTTCTTCCCATAACTCTTTATATTTTAGGCATTCTTACTTGATTAAAAGCATGTAATTAATTAGTTTAATTGGCAGGATTTGAATGTGGTTTTTGTGTGGTTAAGGGTTTTGATATGGTTGATTCTTAAATTATTTTTCCATGATTTATTATGCATTATTAATGCTTTATTGGTGGTTTTAAACTTACAGAGTGCATGGAAATATTTTATAAACTAAGGGGTCATGATTTCCACCAAAATTGATATTTTGAAATTAGATTTAGATTTGAATAATTGTGTTTCCTCATCCCACTTATGTAAATGAATTTGGATTGTGAAATTGCCAGTTGGTTTGACTTAATCACCTATGATATCACATTGCATTAACGATTAAAAATGAACATAGATTTTGAAAGCCTTGTTGGATATGATTTTATTTTATTAAAAAAGAGGGTCTAGGCATTGCACTAAGTTAATATGATTATTATGGCATATTGATAAGGTTGCAAGTGTAAGGGTATGACATTACCTATAGTGTAACTTAAGGGTTGGTTCATTGGTTAATAAATGATTCATGTTAAACTTTTTTTAAATTAGTCTTAATGGGGGTTGTGTAGTGAAGTCGTGAAGGTGTGGGTCTTAGATGACTTGTACTACAAACTCGTGTTTGCCGACATGAGGTTTGTTCTTGATGATTTGTGTGCATAATTTACACTATTAATATATTTATTTCTTTGACAGACATATGATCAGGGCATTATCTATTATTCCATCATACCTTTTGTTCCTGCGGCTAACACACATTGGGGGCCTTTCAGCGGGAGAGCTGAACCCATATAACCATTGGTGATTTTTTATGATATCGAGGGCATGTACCAATAATTTATTTATTTTGATTTTATTAGAAGGCTTTGTTGATTTATGTAGACTTAGGTGATGGTGGTTGGTTGTTTTGGTTGATTACCAGTTGTGAGTTATAGACGTGTCTTAAATGCCTTGAGCTTATCTTATGCTATCTTGTTACACCTTTGGAATTTATCCATTTTTTGGGGTATTGTGCTCTGTTTGGTTAGCTGAAGATGGTGGTATCTGTTCCTTATTAGACTTGAGATACCCTTCATGGCCAAGCCCTAGTTCTATTTGTGTTAAAGTTTGTATTAGAGCTAGGTTTGGTGTCATTTGGTTTACACAAAGTCATGTCAAGTAGAATCTCTTTTATTAGTGTGTAGCATACCACACTTATAAGGGGGGGTCAATGAGGCATTTAGGAATATTTTGCTTTCTTACTATTCAATTTCATCTATAGAGTCTAAGATCTTAAAATCTCCCCTAATTCCCATATGTTTTCTTTTTAGGTCATATATCCAAGAAGATCTAATGCTCGTGGGAACTCTTCTATCCCATTTAAGGACAATATAGATGAGGCTTATCCTACAAAAGAAGTTCAGATAATATGATCACAACTTTTGATTCCCCTAGTGGAGTTCCATCAGTTCCTTTTGATTCTTCTCTTACTTGAAACACTTCTACTCAGTCATCTCCAGGAGATATTACCAATGCTGAAATTTGTCATTCCACTCATTTGTTAACTTAGTTTGGGACATCTCAGTCATGTCGGTTGGGTTCTATTGGTGGTACTGTGAGTTCTTCTGGGGCCATGAGAGTTTTCCAGTATATAAGGATCTATCCTCGAACCTTTATTAGTTCTAAGGTTGAAACTCAAAGGTTTATAGATAAGATAGAGAAGATTCTGCATGTGATGCATGCTTTTGACTCTAAAGGCGTAAAGTTCATTATATACTAGTTGAAGGATGTGGTGTATCAGTGGTATGAGGAGTGTAATTAGTCTAGGAGTGATGATGTTGAGTCATCTATATAGGATGATTTATTAGGTGCCTTTCTTGATCACTTTTTTCCTCAGGAGTTAAGGGAGGAGAAAGATGAGGATTTCATAAATTTGAAGCAAGGCAAGATGACTACATAGGAGTATTCCTTGAAGTTTTAACCACTGTCCCATTATCTCTCTAAGCTAATATCGAATATGAGGGATACGATGAGGAAATTTTCTTTGGGTTTGTCTTGAGACTTAGTGTTTGAGTTTAAGGTCTCCTTATTAAATAGTGAAATGGATATCACTATGCTTGTGGTGTATATGCAATAAATAGAGGGTGAAAAAAGACACATGTAGAGGTTAGTGAAAGGAAGATAAGAAATTTTCATATTCAGATTAACGTTGAGGTTAGCAACATAATAGTAGAGATGGTGGAAAATGGTCTAACAAGAAGTGAAGAAATTCTGGTTCCTATTCTATGACTGGTACTCTATATTTTAAGCCCTCTGATGGTTTTCATTCTTAGAGAAATAGTGTATTTAAGGAACAGGGTGTCCAATCTCAGGCCAATGAGGCTCAATTAGCTCCATCTTATCCCCCTTGTCATTTTTATGGTCAGGTGCATCATGGATTTTGTGATGATGAGAGGAATAAGTGTTTTAGATATGTTTATCTTAGCCATATTTAGAGGAACTATCCTTCAGGCAATGTTGCTATGGGGTTTAATAAGGTCTCGGTTGCTATTTCATCTACTTTTGGACCAAAAGGTGCTACTTTTCGCTTCAACCCTAGTCAAAATTATCTATATTATCTTGCTACTCATTAGAATTTTGAGGCATCTCCTGATATTGTTACTTTTACGCTAAAAATCTTCTCTCGTGATGTATATTGCCTACTTGATCCCGTGATTACTTTTTCTTATGTAACCCCTTATGTGGATAGTCATCTCGCTTTTTGATTGTCAGTGTATTCCTGATCTTCTTTCTATTTATACATTAGTTGGCGACTCTATTATAGCTAAAAGATTCTATAGGGGTTGTACGACATCTATTTGTGGTAGGGAGATATTTGTAGACCTGATTTTATAAGACATGTCAGACATTGGAATGATTTTTTTGATGGATTGGTTGCGCTCGTGCTATACGTCTCTTGACTGTCAAAACCTAAGGGTCAGTTTTTTATTCTCAAATAAGCCAGTGGTTGAGTGGGAACGTAGTTCCCTACTGACCAAGGAAAGGTTTATTTCTTATCTTATAGCCTAAAAATTGGTTTCCATGGGGTGTCTCTACTAGTTTGTGCATATTACGGATTCTAGATCCAAAGGTTCTTCTTTGCAATTGGTCCTTGTAGTCTATGAGATTCCCAGGGTGTTTCCTAATGATCTTTTTGGTGTTTCTCCGGATAGAGAAATTGATTTTGGGATTGATCTTTTTTGAACACTTATCCTATCTCCATCCCTCCTTATATAATGGCTCCAACTAAGTTGAAAGATTTTCCAAATAAGGGTTTTATCTACCTTAGTATTTCTCCATGTGGTTCTCCAGCTACTTTCGAGCATAAGAGAAATGAATCTCTTTGGATTTATATAGACTACCACTAGTTGAATAGGATGACTGTGAAGAATAAGTATCCAATTCCTAAAAATAATGATCTATTTGACCAGCTTTAGGGAGCTAAGTACTTTCCTACTATTGATCATTGGTTTAGTTATCATAAGTTAAGGATTAGGGAAGTGGTTATTCCTAAGACTGCTTTATAAACATGGTATGGTCATTTTCAGTTTTTGGTGATGTCTCTAGGTTTGTCTAATGCCCCAACAATATTCATTGATCATATGAACTAGGTATTTCGTCAGTTCTTAGATTTTTTTGTCGTTTTGTTTATGGATGATATTTTGGTGTATTCTAAGAGTGAGGCAGATCATGTGATCACCTCCACCTAGTGTTGCAAACAATGAAGGATCAGCAGTTGTGTGTAAAGTTCTACAAATGTGAGTTCTGGTTAAATGTTGTAACCTCTCTCGGTCATATTTTTTCTAGTGAAGGGATCATGGTGGATCCAATGAAAGTTGTAGTGGCTAAAAAGTGGTCTAGACCCATGACTCCAATTGATATTTGAAGATTCTTGTGTTTATCCAGTTACTATATGAGGTTAGTGGAAAGTTTCACTTCTATTGCTTCCCTTTTGACTAGGTTGACTTACAATAAGGTGAAGTTTTTATGGTTCGATGCTTGTGAAGGTAATTTTGAGGAGATGAAAGATAAGTTAACTTCGGATTTGATTTTGACCCTGGCTGAGGGTACTGATTATTATTTTGTTTATTGTGATGCATCCCATGTAGGGCTAGGTTGTGTGTTGATGCAGCAAGGAAAGGTAGTTTCTTATGCTTCTACCTCATTTTCCTAGCCAAATAGAACACAATACAACTAGCAGCGAATGAATTCTAAACACATAACAAGATAGTCAACTTAACTAACTCATAAAGAAATTAATGAGTTAAACAGTAATCCACAAAGCCTCTAAAATCCAAGAACCACCTAACTCGGGACGTGCCCTCGACCATAGCCAAAAGGAGTCCAAAAGGTATAGTCTAAGGCAACATGAAACAAGAACATGAAATTAGGGTCTTTCAAAGTGTAACAACCCTGATCTGGTACTCGGAATGCTATACGGTGCTTATGATCCCGAAGCACCAAAAGCTAAATCATGAATGATACTTGTACCTGTATACTGCATAATATACTATATTATTACAGAAACATAAATTGAAAGGCCATAAGGTTCAGGATAGTAACATAACAGATAAAGATATAACATCTGAATGGGGTATGAATTACCCAAAACAAAACTGAAATAACATGATAGTCTGAACATAATATTCTAGAAAGCCTCAAACTAACTGAAGTGTCTGATTGAGGAGTTGATGGGACATATCCCCAATTAACTCCAACTAATAAATTCCTTAATGAGATAATAAATAATGATCATGTCTACGAGAGATGAGGACTCACTACTAACTCTAACTGCTGAGACTAGAATGATACTGATGCTCTGGAACTCGTGTCTCTGAACCTACGGTATAACAAACCATAGCATAAATACGTTAGTACTTTTAATGTACTAGTATTCATGTGAGGTAGGGTAAATGCATTGGGTTCATATGCATGAACAATACTGGCTAACTGACTAATATAAATGTGAGAATACATGCATGAACACCTGGTAACTATATCTTAGATCGTGAGTTTACTGATAACTAACATGAGTTTACTGATAACTAACATGACTGATAACTAAGTTCTGATGAATGATTTAACTGATAACATGAGTGACTGTATCTGAAAGTCCTAAATCTGACTGAACTAGATGAGTTTTGTACTGTTCTTAGTTGGTTGTATCTGACAGTCCTAAATTCTGTAACTGAAATTGTGGATATAGTTATCTAAATGACATGCCCCTAATACATCATTATGGCTGAGTTGGGGTCCAATCTGTAACCCAATTGGAAGGATATCAGTACTGCGCCACTGGTAAGGATGGTGGGAACCCTCATATAACAGGTAAATCTAGTAAGAATGGTGGGAACCCTCGTATAACAGGTTAAGCCACCTCATCTACCCTCATATAGCAGGCTATGATGTCTCAACCTGCACTGGCTACATAGTTCTGGAGTACAAGGATTACTTCTAAGAATAACACCCTCATATAACAGATGAGTTCCAATCCTTGGGTTCACTCGGCGCTAACTCCTACTTCCATTTGAATGGACACTGAACATGAATTACTGAACTAAATTAACTGAATTTTGTTGACTGATGGAATAGTACTGAGATTACTAAATTACTGAGATTTCCTGAGTCACACGACTGACTGAGTTCTATAGATCATGGCTTGACTGAGGATATTCTGAAACATGTAACTAAATCTAGGCACACAGCTATAATTTTTGGTACAAGTACCCCCAGGACTCTATGGAAGAAAACTGACATGGCATGACATTCTTGAATGCAGGACCAATCATCAACAATCAATAATACAATAATTGGAGATATTTCTTGGGCATTTTACTATCATACCTTGGTACGTGTATAAGATAGCATGTATACATAGCATAATTTCATAAGGCTAACTCATGAGCAATCCAAAAAACAAATTTCAATACATAATAATAACATGGAAGTCATTTTGGATCACAATTTAGCTATAGTGCATAATTTCTATCTTCCTAGGCATTTTATCAAAAACATTGCCTGCACCTATAGGGAATAGGCTTAATCATCAAATTGACACATTATAATTAACTAAATTTATGGCTTTCACTTACTTGCTAATGTAGTTTCATGAAAAACAAATAAATATTCCAACTGAAACCCTAGCTTGTTCTTGAGAGAAAATAGAGAAAAACTAGTTTATTTTGGGTTCCAAATAGCTGAATCTCATGTTAAAGGGTTTAAACAGGGGTGGGAAACTTACCCTTTTAACCCTGGATGTGTCTTTTAAATTGGTAAAGAATTCCCGAACTGGACCTCTGACGCGACGCTGCTATTGGGTCGTGTCACTGGATTTTGACAATTGGGAAATAGAGGGATGGCATGACGTGGAGCCATCTCATTCCCAATTCATTTATGACCTGGAAGTTTGACGTGATACGCCAGTATTGCGGAACCCTACTGGAATTTGACAAATGTCATTTTCTCTTGTGGTGTGGTGCGCCATTGACTAATATAGTGTTTTTTTACCATGGAAACTTGAAATAGTCATAACTTCTTACCAGGTTATCGGATTTAGGCAAATCTTATATAGATGGAAAGTTTATTGAGTTTCCCACATGAAAAAAGGTGAAAATCTTAAAAATTCCCCATTGAATAAACATCATTCAATTTAGAGAATACTATTAGACATTCTTGGGATGAAATTAGTTTGAAAACTTTAGGGTATTACAATATCTCCCCCTTGGGAACATTCCTCCTCAAATGAGACTGAGTGAGAGGGGAGAAGATAAGCTGACTTACATACCAAAGATTAATAACTGAAGCATTACTGACATGTCTGATATTTATACTGAGCATGCATATCTGATGCATGATTTCATGACTTAACTGACTCATGAACACGTGACTGAGATTTTTGGTAACTGAGTTTCTCACTCGGAGAATGCATGTATGATGCATGAACATATGACTAATATGATTTATGAGCATATGACTAGATATGAAATGGAACTTAGTGCCAAGTTTTCAATGAAACTCTGAACATGGGACTGATACCAAGTCATAACTAAAATCTGGACATGAAAACTGAAAAGCTTAACGAAAACTGTTACCTTTAGCTAGATTTGAGTTAGGGAAAAGAGGTGAGGATACTTGGTGTGTATATCTGCTTCTGATTACTAATTATCTCCCTCAACTGGCCGATTCAACCGAAGAACTTTGACTAGAGGGACTTCTTTGTTCCTCAGTCTATGAGTCTGGTAGTCTAGAATTTTTACCGGAATCTCTTCATAAGAGAGGTTGTTCTGAATATCTATGCTCAGAATAGGGCCTACAACCGCTGGGTCACCTATGCATTTCTTGACAAATGAGACATGGAAGAATTGATGAACTGAGGCTAGATCTAAAGGCAATTCGAGCTCATAACCTACCTTGCCAAAGCAATTGAGAATTTTAAAGTGACTGACATATCGGGGACTGAGCTTTCCCTTCTTAACAAACCTCTTCACTTCTTTCATGGAAGAGATCTTTAGATAGACATAGTTACCAATATCGAACTCGAGATCCTTTCTATGCACATTTGCATAAGACTTTTGTCGGCTCTGAGCAGCCCAGAGTCTTTGCATGATCAACTGGATTTTGTCTAAAGCATTGAATACTAAGTCAAGCCCTATGACTGTGGCCTAACTAAGTTCGAACCAACCGACTGGATATCTACATCTCCTACCATAGAGAGCTTCAAACAGAGCCATATTAATACTAGAATAGCAGTTGTTATTTTATGCAAACTGAATCAAATGAAAATGGTCATCCCAACTACCCTTGAAATTAAATGCACACACTCGTAGTATATCTTCTAGAGTCTGAATGCTCCTTTGTACTTGACCATCTGCCTGAGGATGAAAGGTTGTACTGAGATGAACTTGGGTACCAAGACCCTTTTGGAATGCTTTCCAGAAATGAAAGGTGAACTGGGTACCTCTATTTGAGACAATAGATAATGGAACACCGTGCAATCTGACCAACTCTCTGATGCAGAGTTTGGCATAATCGTTGGATGAATAAGAGGTATGGACTGGAAGAAAATAAGCTTATTTGGTCATCCTATCTACAATGACCAAAACTGAATCATGATGATGAAGAGTTCGAGGCAAACCCATCATAAAGACTATGTTCACTTCTTCCCACTTCCAAGTAGGAATACTGAACTCCTGCATAGACCCACTAGGCTTCTGATGCTATATCTTAACCTGTTGATATGTAGAGCACTTAGCCAAAAATTTTGCAATATCTCTCTTCATCCCACTCCTCCAATAGATTTCCCGCAGGTCACGGTACATCTTTGTGGCCCCTGGAAGAATAGAGTAGAATGCACTGCAAGAATTAGCTGCCTCAAGTAATCTACACCTGGAACACACAAGCGACCCTGACAACGCAATACACTATCTTCTCCTTGGGAGAAAACCTCTACTTTTTGATCCTTGACTGCCTCTTTCAACTTAACTAGACTGGGATCTCTATCTTGCTTTTCTTTTACCTCACAAACTAGAGATGATTTTGAACTACTCTAAACCCATACATCACCCTCTCTGTATCAACTAAGTGGATACCTAGTCTAGAAAGCTAATGGAATTCCTGAGCTAACTTTTTCTTACTGTCCTCAACATAAGCAACACTACCCATAGACAATCTACTAAGAGCGTCGGCCACTACATTGGCCTTATCTGGATGATAAAGGCCACTTATATCATAATCTTTCAAGAGCTCTAACCACCTTCTCTAATGAAAATAAAGATCTATCCGAGAAATGACATACTAAAGGCACTTATGACCAGTGAACACATCTACATGAACACCGTATAGATAATGCCTCTAAATTTTCTAGGCAAAGACTACGGCTGCTAACTCAAGAACATGAGTAGGATAATTCTTCTCATAGGTTTAAGTTTTCTGGGGGAGTAGGATATGACCTTACCATGCTGTATGAGGATAGAACCTAAACCTACTCTGGATGCATCACAATACACTACAAAACCACCTAAACCATCTGGAAGCACCAAAACTGGAGCTAAGGTGAGTCGAGTCTTCAACTTTTGAAAACTCTTCTCACAAGGTTCTGACCACTAAAACTTTTTTTCTTCTAAATCAATTTGGATATAGGGAATGCATTAGGAGAAAATTCCTCAACAAATCATCTCTAATAGCCAGCCAAACCTAAGAAAATCCTGATATTTGATGGAGAGACATGTCTGGGCCATTTTCTTACTGCTTCAGTCTTTCGAGGATCTACTCTAATTCCCTCACAAAAAATGATATGACCAAGGAATGATACTAATCTTAGCCAAATTCACACTTACTAAATTTGGCGAACAACTGATGATCTCTGAGGGTTTGAAGTATGATTCTGAGATGGTATGCATAATCACACTTATTGCGGGAATAGACTAGAATATCATTTATAAAGACTATGAGAAATATGTCCAATTACTACATGAACACATGGTTCATCAAGTCCATAAAACCTTTTGGGGTATTGGTAAGACCAAAGGACATGACTAGGAATTTGAAATGACCATACCGAGTATGGAAGGCTATTTTTGGAATGTCACATTCTCTGAATTTTAACTAATGAAAGCTAGATCTGAGGTCTATCTTAGAGAAATAACTAGCACCCTAAAGTTGGTAAAACAAGTCATCGATTCTGGGAAGTGGATACTTGTTCTTGATCATGACTTTATTGAGTTGACGGTAGTCTATGCACATTTGAAGAGAACCATCTTTCTTTTGCACGAGTAAGACTAGTGCACCCTATGGGGACACACTGGGTCTGATGAATCCCTCATATATGAGATCATTCAACTATTCTTTTATCTCTCTAAGTTCTCCCGGTTCCACTCTATAAGGTGGGGAAGATATAGGCTGAGTATCTAGAAGAAGATCAGTGCTGAAGTCTATTTTCCTTTCGGGAGGAATTCTTGGAAGATCTTTCGGGAAGACATCTGAATATTCATTTACTACTGGGACTGATTCAAGACTAGGAGTGTCCTTTACTTGAACAAGATAATAGGCATATCCCTTAGATATCATTTCCCATGCCCGAAGGAAGGAAACAAGATGACCTATGAAAGTGGATATACTACCCTTCTACTTTAGAATTGGTTCATTCGGAAACTGGAACTGGACTATTCTATTTTTACAGTCGATTATGGCATAGTAGGAATGAAGCCAATCCATGTCGAGAGTAACATCAATATCATTCATCTCTAATTCGACTAAGTCTTCTGAAGTGACTTTCTAAAATTTCATAATCAGGCAGTTCCTTTATACCCGTTGGGCTATGATGGTTTTACCCACTAGGGTAGATACTGAGAAAGATCTGCTAAAATTTCTGGACTGACTCAAAAATGAACTGATATATAAGGAGTAACAAAAAACAAAGAAGCTCCTGGATCTAACAAATCATAAACATGCACATAAATGATCTGTAATGTAACAGTAACCACATCAGGATAATTTTTTTGATCTTCCTGGGACTGGAGAGCATAGATTTGATTAAGGCATTGCCTACTAGTAGCATTGAAAGTGGAAACCTACTAATTTGGGCAACTGGACTGAGCTGAGAAACGATTTTGCTGACCTTAAGGACCTGGCTGAAGACAGTCTTTAAATTTATGGCCTTGCTTGCAACACCCAAAACAAATACCACAACCCACTCTGCAAATACCCTAATGGTGCTTACCTCAAGTCTGGTAAAAAGGATAGGTGCGGGCACTGCTAACACTGCCCTCAGACTTAGAGCCTGGCGCTCTATCTTTATTACCATCCCTAAATTTAGGAGCTAGAGCACTATATGAAAAAAAGGTGGAACTGATGACTTAGGATAAAACTGAGAATGATTTCCTCCTTATTTTGCATGAGCAAAGTTGAAACTACCTGTCCTTGCTCTCTTATTTTGCTTCTCCCCTATCTTAATCTTTTGCTCTTCTATCTGTTGAGCATGAGTCATAACCATGGCTATGTTTATTTCACTATTCAACATTGCAGACCTACACTCATTAACCATACTATCATTCACCCCAGAAACAAACTTACTCATCTTGGCCCTACTATCTACAACCGTATGAGGAGCATATCTGGCTAATTAAGTAAACTTAAGAGAATACTCTTTCACCGTCATTTTTCCCTGCCTGAGGTTGATGAATTCTAACACCTTAGCTTCTCTGAGCTCTTGGGGAAAGAATCTATCTACGAATGAGGTGATAAACTCCTCCCACTAATTAGGCCATGCATCATCTGGCCTTTTTGAATTCTACTACTTTTACTAAGTGTGAGCAATATCCAACAACTGGTATGCATCTAGCTCAGCACTCCCACTTGGATTAACCTCCAGGATTTCTATAACCTTTTAAACCTGATCGATGAATTCCTGAGGGTCTTCATCTGACTTAGACTCGAGAAAAGATGAAGGATTCATTCAGGTTAACTCTTGAATCTTGGCTGCAGCTGAATTGGCCATTGGGTTGGCCGGAACGATGACTGGTCATTTATTCTGAACAGTAACTGACTGAGAAAGAGTAGTAAATGTAGTTTTAAAGTCTAAATAAAAAACATATTCGCCTAAAAGTTCTTTAGGATGAGGGGCTGACTGGTTCCCAATTCGTCTTTTAGGAGGCATGTTCTGTAGAAGAAAGAGAGAAACTGATTAGACTGAGAGATTGACTTGAGATTATGCTCACTGGCATGACATAAATACTGAAAGAAGAGGAACTGCTCCTAAAACATCTCATAGCCTCTTGTACATAAATGTGAACAGCAACACACCAATGCACAAGACTCTAGTAGATGCGGCTTTCAGACTTCCTAGGACTCTATAGAACCTTAGGCTCTGATACCAAGCTTGTAACACCGCAAATCTGGTACTCGTAGTGCTACACAGTACTCATGACCCCGAAGGACCACAAGCTAACCTATGACTTATATTTGTACCTGTATACTAGATAATATACTGTATAATTGTGAAAACATGAAATGAAAGGCCATAAGGTTCAATACTGTAATATAACTGATAAAGATATAACATCTGAACGGGGTATGAAATACCAAAAATAAAACTAAAATAACATGATAGTCTGAACATGATAGTCTGGAAAGCCTCTAACTGACTAAACTTTCTGAATGAGAAGTTGATAGGACATGTGCCCAACAAACTCCAACTAATAAATTACTTAATGAGATAATAAACAATGATCATGTCCTCGATAGATAAGGACTTGCTACTAACTCTAACTACTGAGACTGGAATGCTACTGATACTCTAGAGCTCGTGTCTCTAAACCTATGGTATAAGACACCATAGTGCAAATATATTAAAACGTTGAATGTACTAATATACATGTGTGGTAGGCTAAATGCATGGGGTTCATATGCATGAATAATACTGGCTAACTGACTAATGAATGAGAGAATACATGCATGAACACATAGTAACTATATATATGATCGTGATAACTTGAGTTTACTGATAACTAACATGACTGATAACTGAGTTCTGATGACTGATATAGCTAATAACATGAGTGACTGTATCTGACAGTCCTAAATCTGATGGAAATAGCTGAGTTTTGTACTAATCTAAGTGGGATGTATTTGACAGTCCTAAATTCTTTAAATGAAACTGTGGGAAGTAGTTATCCAATCGACATGCCCCTAATATAGAATTATGGCTGAGTTGGGGTCCAATCTATAAACCACAATTGAAAGGATGTCAATACTGCACCACTGTTAAGGACAATCTGTGAGTAACCCTCATATGATAGGTAGCTCTACTGAGAACAGTGTGAACCCTCATATAATAGGTTAAGCTAACTCATCTACTCTTATGTAGCAGGCTATGATTTCTCAACCTACGCTGGCTGCGTAGTTCTGGAATACAAGGGTAGCTTCTAAGAATTAAACCCTCATATAACAGGTGAGTTCCCATCCTTGGGTTTACTCGGTGCTAACTCCTACTCCCATCTGAATGGACACTGAACATGAATTACTGAACTAAATTAACTGAATTTTGTTGACCAAAGGAATAGTATGGAGATTACTGAATTACTGAGATTTCCTGAGTCACATGATTGACTAATTTCTATAGATCATGTCTTGACTGAGGATATCGTAAAACATGTTACTGAGCTTAGGCACACAGCTATATTTTTTTGGTACTACTACCAACAGGACTCGATAGAAGGAAACTGACAAGGCATGACATTCTTGAATACATGACCAATCATCCACAATCCATAATACAATAATTGGACATATGTCATGGGCATTTGATTATTTTAGCTTGGTACGTGAATAAGATAGAATGTATACATAGCATAATTTCATATGGCTAACTCATGAGAAATCTAACAAACAAATTTCAATACATAAGAATAACATAGAAGTCATTTTGGATCACAATTTAGCTATAGTGAATAATTTCTATCTTCCTAGGCATTATATCAAACACCTTGCATGCACCCATAGGGCATAGGCTTAATCATCAAATTGACAGATTATAAATAAATCAATTTATGGATTATACTCACTTGCTAATGTAGTTTCATGAAAAACATGGTTACAATCAACCCAAAAATAAATATCATGATTCATTATTTAAAATAGGGTTCTTGATCTTTATGGATAAAAGGAATCCATAAATCAACACAATTCATATGTAAGTTCTTAGTTTAGCGAAGATTGATGGAGATACTTTCTTTAAATTGAATCCCTAATTGAAATTCGAGCTTGTTCTTGAGCGAAAATTAAGAGAAACTAGTTTATTTTTGGTTCCAAATAGTCGAATCTCATGTTAATGGGCTTAAATAGGGGTAGGAAATTGACATTTTTAACCTTGGACGTGTCTTTTAAATTGGTAAAAATTTCCTGAACTAGACCCCTGGCGCGACAAGGTGCTATCGCACCGGGTCACTGTAATTTGATAACTGGGAAATTGAGGGATGGAACGACGTGGAGCCATCATGTTGCCACATCATTTGCAACCTGGAAGTTTGGCGATGCGCCACTATCACAGACCCCTACTTGAATTTGACAAATTCCATTTTCTCTAATAGCGTGGCGCGCCACTGACTAATATGGTGTTGTTTTATGATGGGAACTTTAATTGTCATAACTTCTTACCCAGTTATTAGATTTACGCGAATCTTATATCGCTGGAAATCTTATTGAGTTTTCCATATGACAAAAAGTAAAAACCTTAAAAATTTCCCATGGAATAAACTTCATTCAATTTAGAAGATAATACTAGACATTCTTAGGATAAAATTAGTTAGAAAACATTGGGGTATTACACAAAGTATGGAAGCTCGCCACTTTAAGATGACTTTTGATAAGTCCAAAAATCACCTAATCATTGTGTAGTAAAAGTAGAAGTGTCGTCGTTCTCTATATCACATGGGGATACAACTTCCAAAGATGGTGAGAGAAGTGAACGGTAGCATATAACTCAAGATAAGGATAAAACAATACGAATTCAAAATACAGTCCAAACGCAATGTACATGTTAATACACATTTACACATAGATACATATAAGATGTCAGGATAGGCAACAAGGTCTAATATGATATTTAAAATTATTAACCTATATTGTTAAGCATTAACAGTCTTAAGAGCACCCACAGGATATGTGGAGTCAGCTCCTCCTACTAAAAGGGTGCCCAACTCGTGGTAGACGCACGAACTAGGAAAATCCATGGATGACCTAGGAACTACTTTGACCCTATCCAATCCTATATACATAAGTGTTAACTATGCACATAACCATAAAAAACTACCATGCCGACAAATGTGGTTTCCAGTATCGGTCCCTTTAGGACCTCCAGCTTTGACGGCGAGCTATGCAACTCCCTTTAAGCCCAATTAAAACAAGTTTCACATAACCCATCAATTTAACCCAACGTATTATCGGTTAAGGCATCAACAATGGGTATTACTATATCATTATGCTTTCAATCTTATAATTATGCCATACCAATTTCATCAACTTAGGGAAATACCTCGACCTCTTTTGTTCTTTAAATCAATTTGGGGGAATGCCTCAACACCCTTTGTTCATTAAATCAAGTTTAACATTGAAAACATGTCCAACAAGGAATTTAAAACACTTTTCATCTATTTAACCATTTTTCAATGCCTTAGCTTTGGGAAGTATGTCAAATCATGTGATTAACCATATTTCAAATCTAATTATGCAAGTGGGTTAAGGAAACACAATTTCCAAAACCAAATTCAAAACCAAACTCATCAAATTAGGGGAATACCTAAACCCCCATTCCACTTACCATGCCAATTCACTCCATTAGTTCAAAACCATTAATAAAGTATAAATAATGCATATAAAAAATCATGAGTTTATCATTTAAACAATAATAATCTAAAACCATCAACCCAAATTCCAAAGCTAAACCTTTAACCACATGAATAACAATTTAAACTCTTGACTTATAAAAATAAGTTTTAGAGGAGAGGTACATGCTGAGAGTAAAAAAATTATTGTGAGAAATCGCCACCTTAAATCTCTTAATGATCAACCTTGAGAAACCCTAACTTGTTCTTGACATAGAGATTTTAGGGAATTTAAGAGTTCATTTGATTATGAATTTTGGATGATAGTGAGGTCCCTCAAAAGTTTAAGGTCGTGGATCACAACTGGGAAAAAGGGGAAATCTCAAAAGTACTCTTAATGAAACTCTAAGAAGTTGTTGCCCAGTTGTTATGGGTCATCTTACGTCTCATAATGACTGACTATGAGTTATCCCCTAGAGTCATAGTATAATTAGTGTCCCAATGCATCCTCACTATTGACCTTATAAATCGTACTATATGACTCGAAGTTCTATCTTATAACTCATAGGGTCCAGTCGGAATCAGAACAAAAATAAAGGACCACTACAATACTGAGACTACGAGTCCTACATTAAGACTCAGAATGTCTTACCATAACTTGTATGGTCTTAATCATACCCAGGGCAGAAACTTTGGTAGCTACACTGGTCACCCTACTATTATGGCACTACTACTTGTTAGGAGAGTCATACCTTGGGAAAGAAGCTAGAAACTAAACATTTTAAAAGGCAAAAGTTTTGGGGTATTACAATCAAGCTTACGGTCATATAAACCCCCAACACAGGCAAATGTCATTTTTAGTTTTTGTCCCCTCAGAACTTACACCTTTACAAAGAGATACAGAATCCCCTTTAATCCTAAATTAAATCACTTTGCACGTAATTCCAACCATTAACCTAGGAATAATTCATTATGGCCTTTACCACTTTGTATATCATACCAATATGCTTGCAAGCTAAATTAAATATAACAACTAATCCACATAACTACATTAACTCCTAAGTTCCATTTAAAATACAAACCATATCCACCAAGTCCATCCAAATTAATTTTTATATCCATTTATCCATTAATGCAATGCATTGAGTTCAAAAGCAAGTTAAATCATGCAATTTGTCCATAAAAAATTATAAATTGGCTCGAGGTTAATACCAATGAAAAGTGATGATTCATCCAATTTAGTGAAACCCATGTCTCTCATTCCAACCAATGTACCATTTCAATCCAAAAAACATTAATATTAATCATAAATGATCAATTTAAAACCCAGGACAAGTAATTCAATCAGTACCAATCAAAACCCCTTAACCTAATTCAAAACCCACAACTTTAATCGCATGAAAATACCTTCAATTAATGCCAAAATTTAATATTAAAGTTTAGGAAAGAGAAACATGCCTAAAACACACAACAAATTGAGGTCAATTTTATGTTTGGCACCCGGAGTAATGATTTCTTGAAAAAACCTTGAGCTTTCTTGGGTAGAGAGTTAAAGATTAATAAAGTAGATTTTGATCTGTGAAAAATTAAGTAAAAGTGTCACTTTTATGTTTGTAAGTCATGGAAAGGGTTAAAAGACAAAAAGTCCCACACCCTAAGAAGAAAAAATAAAACTGGACGAAATTAACCCATCAGCGTGGCATGACTTTTTTAGGTAGGTAGCCTCCATGCCACACCAATATCATAGAGGCTAACCTCCGTGGCACACCAATAAAGTCTAGCCTAACTAGCTGAAGGTCCCAAAATTTCCTTGAACCACTTTAAAAAAGCAACCTTCCCAAAACACCCATTTCACATTTCTAAACGTATTTCTTGTCAAAAATTGACATTATACATGTGACAGGGTCAAAATAAATTCATCAATGAGGTTTCACACTAGACTAGTCTATGGTATCTAAATTTTTTTTTGGATATTAAATAATCACTAAGATAGTAATTTATCCTAAAACATGAGCTACTAAGTCAATTATGCCTAAAATTATAGTGTCTAGATAGCCTAAATAGTCAAACTAACCAAAATATTTTTAGTCATACATCCAATACCTAAATACCATCCCATATCTAGAATAATATCATAAACAGACTATAAAATAGCTCAATTTATTAAGAAGGTGAACCTAGCCTATCTAGATGTCAAACAAAAGCACAAAGAAGCTGCTAAACCACTAATTTTCCATTTTGAGTAGCTTCTCCAAGGTACCACACTATCAAAATGACAATGTACTCATCAAAATTACAACACTAATGACCATATTGTGCTATTGTTCTTCAGATTAAAAATTATACAAAAAATCCTATATGGGGAAATCAAGCTATGTGGGGTAGTTATACCATTTCGAGTCCTTTAGATGTCACTTAAGTGGACATTGGGTCGGTTAAGAGACCAGGTATCGCATAAGCAACACTTGATATCTTACCACATGTTGCATACGAAACCTTAGTATACCTTAATAGGCATTTGCTTATGTGACGCTTCAATTATGCGATACCTATCGGCCAATCCAAGTCGCTTAAGCGACCAACTGGTCTCGTATGTGATGCACCAGCACCAGCTGAGACTTGAAATTTTTCCAAACCTCCATAACTCTCAAGATTCATATGGAATCTCATTTACACAAATGAAGTATACTAGCCTAATAAATTCAATGTTACGAACTAAATGTGTAATACCCCATACTTTTCCTAGCATGAAATTATACCAAGAATGTTAGAAGCTTTCTTTAAAAGATGAATCCATTTTTGTACATATGGTATTTTTATTTTCATTTTTTATCACCAAAAAAAATTAAATAACCTTTCCATCAATACCAATTTCATTAAAATCTGACATCGTAAGAGAAGCTTTGGCCAAAATATAGAAGGCATTAAAACCACCCAAGTGCAATAGTGAGGCTGATGGACCGTTAGACTAGCGATGGACCATTGCCCACGACCTCTGCAATGAGTAAGTATTACTAACTTTTGTCCTAGATCGATGGCCCAGGCCGATGGACCGTCAGACTAGCAATGAACAATCGCTTAAGCCGTCTCCAAGAAAGCTTCTAACATTCTTCAGGAAAAATTTCAAGATAGAAAAAGTATGGGTATTACAATATCTCCCCCTTGAGAACATTTGTCCTTAAATGAGATAGAGTGAGAGGGAAAGAATACAAACTGACGTACATACTAAACATGACTGGATGGAACATGATTTCATGATTGACATGACTGATGGCTGAATATAACATACTGAACATGCACATCTGATGCATGACTAATAAGCTGAATTCATGAATATCTAATGCATGACTAATAATTGAATTATGAGTACATGACTGACTATTCTGATGAACTAAATTTCTCGCAGTGAGAATACATGTCTGATTCATGATTACATAACTGAACTAGATATGAATGCATGACTAAATATGCAAGAGTACTTAGTACCAAGTTTGTAATGGGGATTTCATGAATTGAATAGCAAGTTTGTAATGGTAGGTTGAACATAGAACTGCGTAAGTTTAAGAAAAACTATTGTGTAAAGTGAGAAATACTGATGAACCCAAGATTATACTAGAAATATGCATGAATAGGAACATGAGCCTCTGAATACTTAGCCCAAAGATGAGGTAAGGACTTTAAGGGTCAACTTATGATTGCCCTTTACACTAAACTGGGTTCTTTTTAAGAAGAATGAAAGAGATGTTTTTGTCATGAAAGTTTAGGGGGATCTTCCACTTGGGACACTAGGTTCCTTGAGGAATACTGGCTCGACTGAGCTGCTGAGATAAACTGAGGCGATGCACAATGCATATAGGAAATTTGTCATAACTAATTATTTGAGATATAAGACTGAGGCATGATACATAAACTGAGTTGAGCTTGCACCTATCTAATTTGTTCATCTTAGAATGATTACATCCTTTCATGATATTTTGGCTAGAGCACATAGCTGGGGATATAGAAATCAAACTGTACGAATTTGTCTGTATAAGATAGCTAAATAAAAAGATCATAACTTGATTGAGATATAGTAATATGAGTTGAGGACTAGTAACACCATTTAAGATGAAATGACTAAGCCTCCCTCACTGCAACTAAGACTACTAAAAAGATTCACATGGGTGCTGAGCACGAATACATAACCGTACTAACTTATCCAATTAACTGAAGGAATGATACCTGAATACTGAGTCTACAGGATAGAACTTTACTTAGTCTTGAATAAATGGACTTTAACTTTAGAGAATTATACATAGAAGATAAGGACTGGCTGAGTAACATGAGGTAACTGGGCATGGATTTATGAAAACTGTATTACCTCAAGAATGCTAGGCTAAGCATTTAATATGATTTGAAATATTCTGTAAACTAAGGTATTGAGGTACTACTGACTGAGTAATCAAAAACTATAACATTGTAAAGCTATCCAGAAACTAAACTGAATTTCTAATAATTGATGTTTACACTTGTGTTGAAGTATTTGATTCAGGGACTGAATGTTAATTACTGAAACTGAACACTGAATCTATAAATGAGATGGTAACTGAATTTAGATAGATTAATGATGAGAACTAATATAGATCAAGGATCTAAACATATACTTGCACTCTATACTTTTCCCCAACATATAAATGCAACCTCTTACTAGCCACTTACTTGCATGCTACTAAAGCATTCAAGCCTATCATCATAACTGCACTTTCATGTAAATCAAGCATGCAACAATATCCTCTTAACATAAATCATTTACTCTCTATCTTCTAAGCAACTTCAAGTTACTTTACTATTTTCACATAGAGAGCTCATTGAAGGGTTAAATCAGGAGGACTTGAAGAATAAATGGATACTAACTAAACTTGAAACTTGAAACTGAAACCTGAGAAATAGAATATCAATAACATAGATTAAACAAAATGGTTTGAACTGAGGATATACATGACATATCTAATTTTGGCTTCTTACTAGAATTGGAGTATGAGTCATGTGGACTGAGCATACTATAAAGCATGAAATAAGTATGCAGGTCACGAGATGCATGACCTGAGTTTGAAATTTTTAAATTTGTGAGACATGATTTGTAACACTGACGGATCTAGAACTGAACTCCTTAAGGTGGGAACTAAAAGCGTACACAATACATGGAAAGTTCATGAACTGGGACCCCTTATACTAGGAATGGAAACCGTACATGATTTATGCAAAATGCATATGCATGATTCGTGACTATAGAGTTAACATGCAAGGCTTGAGTAGATTTTATGATAGCTGAAGTGCAAAACTCTGTACTGAGATAAGGATGGGTCGAGAGTCATCTTTAATTACTACTTTCTATGCATACTGGCACTACTACTGGAATTTGGGATCCAGAAATGGGTCACTTGATCTATCATCTCACCTTAGCTTTAAGCCATCATCATAAGTCTATAAATACTTTACTAAACTTTAAACTGAACTGCGATCATCATCACATACTTACACTCTGTTCGACACATGCTTTCCTTACTAAATGCATCATCTGGTTCTATTTCTTCATATACTACTAATATTCCATCCACACCTTCAGGCCTAATGTCATGTCAATATACTTAAATTCTTGCTCGCACTGTTGAAGCCTACTGATACACTTTCATACAACTATCTCCATGTATACATACTTTATTCAACCTGGATCATGTTATCCCAACTCTACTACTGCTAAAATCTTGAGTTCATGCTCTTAACTCTAGGTCATATGCTATCATAGAATTCGGAGAAGGGATCTGATGACATATGAGTTCTCATGATCATGAATAAGTGCTGTACAACTCTGGATGATAAATGAACTGATGGGATACATTTGGGCTTGTGGGTAATCCCATAACTGACTGTAGGGTCTATATGAGAAAGCCCGATCTCTAGGACTCGAGCTTCACTGCTTATGTTACCTTGAAAGTAAGGTAAAGTTAACATGCATGAAGCATGATGAGAATCTACAAGAGTTTCTTAAAGAACCTTTCTATAGCATGATCTGAGACATAAAAGAAGGGAAATTGTTTCTAAAACATCTCATATCCTCCTACACATAAGTGTGGTGCATAATACGCGCTTGTACAATACTCTATTAGATGCAAAATTTAGATTTCCTAGGACACTATTGAACCTTAGGCTGTGATAATAAGATTGTAATGCCCCAAATTTAGTACCCGAAACACTATACGGTGCTCATGACCCCGAAGTACCATAAGCTAACCCATGACTAATACCTATACCTATAAACTGCATAATATACAGTATTATATATATACACTGTATGAATGTGGAATATAAGTTGTAAGGCCACAAGGTTCAATACTAAATAAATATCTCATAATATAATGTCTGAAAAATAGCATAGCAGTACCAATAATAATTAAGATAACTATCTGAACATACTGTAGTCTGAAAGCCTCTAAACTAAACTATCTAAATAAAGAGTTGATGGGATATGTCCCTAACTAAATCTGACTACTGAAATAAATTGAAAACTAGAATAGTAATGTAATCATCATATCCTCGAAGGATGGTACTCATAGCTATCTCTGACTGTTGATCTGGAATGCTACTGGTGCTCTAGAGCTTAGGCTTCTAAACCTATGGTATAAGACACCATAGCACAAATGTTCTAGTTGTGGTGGTTATTTTTGGTTAGCTGGATCTATTAGTCTGGTTCAGCTCATGTTTTTTATTTTACTTGTGGACTTCTTGGTCACTATTTGTAGGATTGCCCTAGTCGTGGGGTGATTTTTGTTTCAGCTCGAGCTGTTTCCCCTATTACAAAAGTTCATCCCTCATCTAGAGGTGGTTCTCATGGTTGCAAGATGGTTTTCAAGATACTCGAGGAGGTTTGTAGGCTGGTAGGATAGGAGGTCAATAAGGTGGCCAGCCAGGTAGTGGACGTGGTAAGTTATATGTAGTACCTGCTAGACCCAAGGCTATAGTTATAGGTATGATTTTGGTGTTCCACCAGTCAGCCCTTGCTTTATTTGATCCAAGATCCACGTATTCTTATATATATGTTTATTATGAGCCATAGTTGGAGTTGTCTTATGACTTATTATTTGTGACATTGCACGTATCTACTCCGGTAGGCGATTCTTTAGTAGTGGATTGAGTTTTTAGATCCTGTGTTATGACTATTAGAGATGTTTATACTTATGTTGATCTTATTATTCTGGATATGGTGGATTTTGATGTGATTCTAGGCATAGACTGATTATCCCACTATCATACGATCATGGATTATTTTGCCAAGACTATTACCTTAGTCATGCCCGGTGTACCCCCTATCGTGTGGAAGGGAGTGGTTATCAGCAAGCTGATAGGGATTATTTCTTATATTTGTGCTAAGAGTCTTATTTCATGGGGTTGCGTGTCCTACCTTGCTTATATTTGTGATACTAGTGTGGATAGTCTATCGCTTGAATCATTTCCTATTGTTTTTGAGTTTTCTAATGTGTTCCCTACCAACTTGTCTAGTATTCCCTTTATTCTTGAGATTGATTTTTCTATTGATCTAGAGCCCAGCACCCGACCTAATTCTATGGCTCCTGCTAAGCTTAAGGATCTGAATTCTCAGCTTCATGATTTTCTTGGTAAGGTCTTTATTAGACCAAGTGTGCCCCCATGGGGAGCTCCTATATTGTTTATGAAGAATAAAGATGGCTCCATGCATATGTGTATTGATTATAGGAAACTTAATAAAGTGACGGTAAAGAACCATTATCCTATGCCTCATATTGATGATTTGTTTGATAAGCTTCAAGGTGCGGCAATGTTTTCTTAGATTCACTTAAGATCTGGTTACCATCAGTAGAGGATTTGAGCTAAGGATATCCCGAAGATAACCTTTAAGACCCGTGATGGTCATTATGAGTTCCTTGTGATGTCTTTTGGGTTGAGTAATTCCCCAGCCACATTCATAGATTTGATTAACCAAGTATTCAGACCTTATTTGGATTCCTTCATGATTATGTTCATCGGCGACATCCTTGTGTATTCGAGGAGTAGTGAGGAGCATGCGCAATAATTGAGGATCGTGCTCCAGATTTTGAGTTCATGTGTTTTTTTCCAAGTTCTACAAGTGTGAGTTTTGACTTAAGTGGGTCACATTTCTTGGACATGTGGTGTCTAAAAATGGGATTATGGTAGACCCAACCAATATTGAGGCGATTCGTGATTGGGATAGACCTACATCTCCGATGAAAGTTCCCACCTTTACTAGTTTGGCCAGTATAGATTCTTTGTCGAGGTTTTTGCTACTATTTTAGCTCGTAGGACCATATTGACTCAGAAGGTTTCCAATGGTTCAAGAAGTGTGAGTCGAGCTTTGGGAAGCTCAAGGATTTTCTCACTTCTGCTCTTATTTTGGATCTTTTTGTTGAGGGTGAGGGATTCACCATTTTTAGTGATTCTTATGGTGTCGGTTTGTGTTGTATATTGATACAGTAGAGTCGTGTCATTTCTTATGCTTCTAGATAGATTAAGGTGCATGAGCACAACTACCCCACTCATGGTTTTGAGTTGTCAATGGTAGTTTACGCTCCTAGGATTTAGAGACATTTCTTTATGGTGTGCATTTGATATTTTCACCAATCATCACTATCACGACCCAAACCAGGGTCTGGCTGTGACAGGTATCTCAAGTCCCACGTGGACAGGAGATCACCCCAGCACCTAGCCAAACCAAACACAATATCCCTCAAGGTCGGATGAATTCCGAATATATAAAAAGATAGCATGCAATAAGCTTAAGGAAATTCAAAATATGACTATAAAACAACATCACCCAATATCCATAATAATCCAACAAAGCCTGCTAACATAAGAACAAAAAACCAGTCTTGGTCGAGACATGTCCCCAACTCTGACAGATGACAATGAGAATGAATGTAACTATCAACTCAAATCTATGAAAGAAAGCTGGTGAAATGCCTAAGCCTTTCGGGGAATAGTAGCTCACCACTTCATCACAACTCAATGAACCGACGAATCGAGCCGACTGACCTAACTTTACACGGGAAAAGTATTGTTCAAGTGCATGCATCGTGTGAGGATACAACATTCGGAGACAGTTAGTGGGGCAAAAACTAGCATGTAACTCAGGGATAAGGATAACATAATGCCACATTCAACAGTTCAAAATCATTTAAAACCAATGCACATAATAAAATACATATACATATATATATATATATATATATAGAGAGAGAGAGAGAGAGAGAGATCATATGCTGTTATAGGGAACAAGTCTGATCATGAAATTTAAAATTTAGCCTAGATTGTGTAGCTTAACTGTCATAATATAAGAAGGCACCCATGGGCTATATGGGCCTAGCTCTCCCCCAGCTGTTAGGGACCTAGTGCATGTGTCCATACAAACTAGAGGGTACATATATGTACAATGGGGGACTCAAACCTCCCAGCATATCAAGTTGACATGAGCACCAAATCATGTAATATAATGTAGGGGACTGGAACTTCCCAATAATATGGTAATAACAATAAGGGGGACTAGAACCATCCAGTTATATCGACCCCTGCATTGAAAACCATGGTTTCCAGAATTGGTCTCTCGAACGTCCAATTTCATGACTCATCTACACAACCCTCATTAAATCCCAATTAAAGCAATTATCAAACGATCCATTTATTAAACCACAATACACATTTAGGAATATATTGTTGGTACCATTATGCCAACTTCACTTGCAAGGTAACATCAATATGCCACACTAATTATCTTCACTTGGGGAATTCACAAACCCCTTGGTTCAATTTTACATTAGCTTTGGGAATTCCATAACCATATAAGTATCAATTCAAAATCATAATGCAATAGTTCAAGAATAGTTCAATTCGTACATTTCTCATAATTAAAAACCAATTTCATAATATGGGGTTGGGGTCATAACCACTTCAAAAGTCACAAGTTTGGGAAAATTACAATTCTCTAGTTCATTCTTGTACCCATTCACCAAGAAGTTCAAAATAATAGTTAAAACATGAATAATCATATGTAAACCGTGGGAAAACATTTTTCAACCTCAAGCATTCTATGCTTTTAACACATTAACAATAAGGGAAGAGTAACATGCCTGAATACCAAGTATCACAGAAGGAATTCAACCCTTGAGCCCTTGGATAACCTACTTCTTGGAAACCCTAAGTATGGCCGCTTGAGAAAATTTGAGAGAGATTTTTGAAGTGTTTTAGTACATTAAGGATGGAATATAACCCCCTTAAGTGCTTTATGGATGTGGGGTTTTAACTGGGTAAGGATACAATTGTCCAAAGTTCCCTCAATTTAAAATCTAAAATTTAGTCGCTAGTGACTATTGGTCACCAAACGACTCTTATAGATACATTACAACTCATCACAAGGATTCGTAGTTAAAACAGAACCACAAAGAACCCATACTAGTCTAGATATGATTCGTACCACTGACTCATAACCACACTTAATGACTCTTAACCACTTCTAGTACTCAAGACAGCAACAATTTAGGATGACACACTGGACACCCTATGTCCAGTTAGTTTTGAGGCTGCTATATAATGATTATTGGGGCAATAGAAAACTAAGAATTTTGTGTCAGAAGAAAGTACTAGCGGTTGACCTTATATTATCAGGTGTAGCCCTTCAAGATGAGTTCAGCATTTATGAGTATTTTTGTATCTCAGACGCTAGAGTAAAGTGATTTCAGTTTGATTTAGAGTTTATTAAGTTATTCACAGACTTAGAATGATGGCTTTAAGATAAGGGGTAGATGGTAGAACAAGTAACCAAGTCAGGCTTCAGATTCGAATAAAAATGTCAGTAATGTCTGTACTCATGCCTTACATGTTAGCTCTATGATCATATTTCATATCCTTGTACATTAATGAAAATTATGTATGCTTACAATTCCTAGTATAAGGAATTCCAGATAACTTAGTGTTACGAATCATGTTCCATGAATACATAAACTCCAAACTCAGGTCATGTCGCTCATGACTCATGTACTCATGCTTTATAGTATGTTCAATTCCAGTACTCATGCCACTCTCCTAATAATCTTCTAAATTCAGATTATGTTATGTATACCCTCAGTTTGACAACTCGATAAATCCATAATGTTGATATTCTATTTATCAGGCCTCAGTTAAGTATCAAGTTTTGGGTAGTGTCCATTCATTCTTTAGGTCCTCATTTTAGCCTTTTAGTGAACTCCTCTTATGAGATGATGTAGTGATGAGCGATTACTTAAAAGGGAGAGAATAGGGTAAATGTTTTGTGTTAGGTAAGATTAGTGCATGCTTGTTTTAAATGAGGCTGTAGTTATGAAAATAGACTGGAATGTGATGTTGGTGTGTAAGTGAATGGCTAGCAGAAGGTTGCATTTAGTTGTTGAAGGGAGAAGAGAAGATAAGAGAAGGCAGAGTGTGGTTGTATATTTAAATCCTCAATTTATGTCAGTCTCCCTCACGTAGTTTCAGACCCAATATTCACACAGTATCCATGTTTTATCATATCCCAGTATTCAGTTCCGGTATGAATCTCAGTCACAGTCTTAGTTCAACAATCAGCTCAATGGCTCAGTTCAGTTTTAGGTTTGTTTGACCCTAGCGTACAGTCACCAGTTATTCAATAAGTAGCGTTTTAATACTTCGGCTTAGAGACCATTTTAGAATCAGGTTATGCACTCAGTCTTGCATTCTCAAATAAGAACTATTTCCAAGATTTATGTTTAGTTACCTTACGTTCCTCAGTCAGTCCTTACCTCATATGCATAGTACTCTACAGTTTCAATCCACTTATTTAGGCTAAAAATAGTTCAATCTTACATGACCAATATTCAACTATCAATTATTTAGTTAATTAGGTAAGCTAGTATGTTTTTGCATTCTTGCTCAGTGCTCATGTAAATATTTTCAGTAGTTTCAAGTTAAGTGATGTACTAAGGTAGAGAGTATAGTTGAGAAAGTATTCGAAAAATATTTCTAAACTTTAAAATTTGTAGCTGCAGCGCATAAGGCTTAGCAACTCTATCTTATAAGGTGTTTTGTAGGACTTATTCTATGTTACAAAATTAGAGCCATGTTATGATTTCTTATTCAGATGTCTTATTCAGACCATGCCAATATTTCGTTGCTCCCTAAAGGCAGTAGAACTCTATAGAAAGAGTATCAAGAAATGCTCCAGTTGAGTATAATTTTTTAACATGAGTTAGTCTGTAAAGCCAGTACTACAGGTTAGCAATTAGGCGGACAAGTTCGTATGGTTTCCCATCTTTCCATCTAGCTGTACTATTTAAAGTTTCATGAATATGACAATTCTAAGATAGAGCATCCTAGTAGTAATGATTTCAGCCTAGTTCATGTATCATGTATCGGTTTTAGATCCCAGATATTCAATTACGATTCATTTTGTAAGTGCCCCATACATCGTCTCAACTTTTCCTCAGTATCTCAATCAAGTCAACATTTTTTTACGGACATAGTGCCTCAAAGAGGAGATGCACTATAACTCCGAGCTATCATGATCTAAACCTTCCATTCTTTCTTCACATTATGAAACCAGTTGGAGTAATGGATACTCATAAGTTGACTTTTTTGTTCAAATATCAGTCGTATGACCATCCCCATGTCATGATGCATATCTAAGAAATTTATTCAGTTCATGTATTCGGTTCATGTATCATGATTTTGACTCAGTCATGTTCTCACACCCCGTTCATTTATGTTCAACAAATAATCTTAGGTTTTTCAGTATTCTCAGCCTAGGATAACAGTCTTACTTATCTTTACCCAGTTCCATGCCCAATATATAATTATAAACTTGGTATTCCTTACCGTTACACATTGAGTCATGCATTCATTAATCCATTCAGCCATGTAATTCATGCATCAAATATGCATGGTCAGTATGTAAACTCAGTGTATCAGTAGTTTCAGTCATGTAGTCATGCTTCAAACGTGTATGTTCAATTCATAAACATAATCTACCAGTGTTTCTCAGCTTCAACGGTCTCATTCAAGGATGAATGTTCCCAAGAGGGAGATATTGTAACACCCCATACTTTTACCTAGCTTAAATTTGTCCAAAAAAGTCAAACACTTGATTTAAAGATGAATACACCTTTATACATGTGGAATTTTCAAGGCATGGAAAATTGAATAAGTTTTCCATCGATACCAAAGTCCCCTAAATCCGACACCCAGGAAAAGATTTAGAGCCATTTTAGTAAGACAGTGTGCCAACTGGCACTTCAGTGAATTATGGAGGCCGTCCAAATAAAAATTATTATTCTCTAGTGAGCTGATGCGATACCACTGCATCGTGCTATCAGCCATTTTCCCAATTGTCACTTTTCAATGTGACTCTGCAATAATGGCACATTGCGCCAAGGGTTAAATTCTCATGCAGTGAGTCGGCATGATGGCACGGAGTCGTGCCAAACCAACAGCTCCCAGTTTTCTAGTTTCCAGTAAGCTGGCGTAATTTCACAGCATCGTGCTGGCATGCAAAATTGGGTTTCCAGTAATGATTTTTAATACACTTCCCAGGGGTAGTTTGGTATTTTTCCACAGCCCTAGTAAGTCTAAACACGAAATTTAAACCCTAAATACCCCATTATCTTATTATTTCTCACTTTTCCTTAAGAATTAAAACATTCTCTCTCAAAAAGGGCTGAACCCTAGTTCAAGAAATCGAGAACAAACCTAAGGATTTTCTCTAAGAACCTTCAAGAAAAAATCTTCCAAGGTATGTTAGATGTTGATTCATGGGTTCTTTTCACCCATGAAGTCCAAGAATCCTTTTTCAAAGTACAAAGATGATGTATTTATGATTTCTATGTTTAAATTAGATTGAATTCATGTTTATAATATTAGTTGGGTTCTAATCCATGATTTAAATGTAAGTTTCATGAAATTAAATAGCATGTATAACAAATATGTGATTATCTTAACAAACCCTTAAATTTATTAAGTGATTAATGCATCTATGATGTTGATTTGGTTTTCCATCCATGATTATGATAAGATTCATGAAAAATAGAATAGTACTTAGGGGGAATTATATGAATTATATACTAAACCCTTGAATTTGAAATTAAGTATTGTATTCATGATGTTTATGTGATGACCATTATTATGTGAAATACTCATGCTTCCCAAGTATTTGGTAAAATGCCTATGTGAAGTAGATAAGGAATCATGAGATGTTATCATGAGATCTTAATCATCTACAAGCTTATGCCCTACGAGTGTTTGATAAAATGCTTATGTGAGTTGACTAGTGAAGGCATGACATGTTATTATGTGATCCCGTTCATGTACAAGTTAATGCATTACATTTGTTTTATGAAATGTCTCTATGTATGAATTATGACCAAGTGAACATCATTATATTATTCAAGATTATGCTTTGCTGTAGTTTTCATGCTATCAAGTCCTGGGGGTATTTTATACCCGATAATTTAATTATTTACCTAGAGCTAGTGTCAGTTATAGAATAGTATCAGTCATGCGGTATTGATGATGATTTTAGACCTTGGTAAGAGGCCATAGCGGGAATGTACAACCCATGGCTTTTGTGAGTTGCTTGTGTAGTTGTGCCTTGATATGTTGATGGATTGATATTTTAGTGTACTCTCTAGTGGTATGGGATGCCATGACGGGTTCTCTGTTTGTTTTCCTTGAGTGTACTTTCCGGCGGTATGGGACGTCGTGGTATGTTCTTTTTCTTTATACTTTAATGATGGTAGTCATGTAGATTATGGTAATTACATGATGGTTATTGTATATATGGCTTTATTCTTCCAAAATGATCACTATTGTTGTATGAAATTTATGGTATATGTGGATATGGAATGTCGTACTATTGTTCTAGTTGATTAGTTATATTATATAGTCATATCAGAGAAGATTCAGTTTTGATTTTGTACCTTGGCTTTAAGTTATTGTTTTACTCTATATTGTCCTTATATTATAATTTAGTTTAGTCAGCTGATGATGCCTACTGAGTACCCATGTTTTGGTACTCATGCTATACTTTTGTACTTTTTTGGTGCAGACCCGAGTTCTAGTTATCGCCGTTGAGTCGAGATTGTGTGGTCTTGATCATCAGGAGACAAGGTATGCTCTTGGAGTTTAAGTTGACCTTTTTCACTTCTATCTTTATTTTGTCTTTTGTATTCGAGATGAATGTATAAGCCTTTTTAAGGCTATTACACATTGAGTTGTAATTTCTATTGTCGAATGTAGAGATGCTCTTATACTAATACTATCAGTTCATGGGATTGGTATTCGAATGTGAGTTGTTTATTGTGGAATGTCATTGTTATATTATGTTCCCATATAGGGTCCATGTTGGATGTTCCTATGAAGGTAACCCAATGCATTAAGTATAGGTTACAGTGTTGGCTTACCTACTGGTGGGTT
This sequence comes from Capsicum annuum, assembly GCF_002878395.1. Lineage (NCBI taxonomy): Eukaryota > Viridiplantae > Streptophyta > Magnoliopsida > Solanales > Solanaceae > Capsicum > Capsicum annuum. Next base: position 111,881,564 of record NC_061116.1, on the reverse strand, counting down.
ATAGTAGGTGCCATAATAACTCAAAAATTGGGTTGTAACATAAGTGTTTTATGGCCGTGGGGTTTTAATTGGGTAAGAAGAGAATCATCCAAAGTACCCTTAATTTAAAACCTGACTATGGGTCACCAAATGACTCATATAGATACATTAAGACTCATCACAAGAAGTCATAGTCAAAACAGAACCACCAAGTCACTATACTGGTTTGGCTATAATTCATACTACCAAATTGTAACCATGCTTTATGTCTCATAATAATTTCTCGTACTCAAGACAACAACAATTTGGGATGACACACTGGACACCCTATGATTAAGACAGTCTTTATGACTCATGGCCTCAAGTAGTAATAAAGATAGTGTCTTAGACTAAACTTTCTAGACATCTTATGACTAGTTCAGAGCCACTCGTACTCAGAGCAGAATACTAGCTACTTATTCTAATTAAGTTGCGACCGAGTCCCTACGACTCGTCAGGGGAGTCCTATTTAAGATAGTGAGGATAAAATTTTAGAAATTTTAATGACCAAAAACCCAAGATGTTACAATCACAGTCTTCAGCGTGTTATGACCTAGAGAGAGCTTAATGCTAGGCAGCATAGATAGATGGAGTTGCTTAAGGATTCTATTTTCATCTTGCATTATCTGGGCAAGGTAAATATGGTAGCAGATACCTTGAGTAGGAAGGCAGTGAGTTTGGGTAGCTTGTTTTGTATTTCAGTTAATCAAAGGACGGCACGACACATTCAGTACTGAGCCATCTTGATGATTCACCTTGATATTTCATAACCTAGGAAGATTCTTGCTAGTATTGAGGCAAGGTCTTCATTACTTGAGTAGATTTGAGATCCTTATTTTGAGGATAGAAAGCTTTGTTTCCTTCATGATCAAGTGTTGAGTGGTGAGTCCGAGAGTAACACCATTGATTCTGTGGGTGTTTTGATATTTAATGGCCGTATTTGTGTTTCGAGTATTGATGACTTGATTTAGTTAATTTTTTATAAGGCTCACATCTCTAGATAATCCATTCATCCCAGAACAACTAAGATGTATAGATATTTAAGATAGCATTATTAGTGGAGCGGTATGAAGAGAAATATGGCAGCCCTTAAGCTCGTTGCCTAAATGTCAGCTGGTGAAAGCCGAGCATCAGTAACTAGGTGGTTTGACTTAGATGTTCCGCATTCTTGAGTAGAAATGGGAGTGAATTACCATAGATTTTCTTAGTGGTTTTCCTTGCACTTCCCGTGGTTTAGATGGTGTTTGGGTCATTGTAGATTGTTTGACCAAGTCAGCATTTTTCATTCCTATTCAGTTGTCCTTCAGTGCTGGGAGATTATCATGTATCTATGTTTGAGAAATAGTCTATTTGCATGGTGTGCCCATATCTATTATTTTAGACCATGGTTTGGTGTTCACTTCGAGATTTTGGAGAGTATTTTAGGAGGACTTGCACACTCGGGTGGATCTTAGTACAGCCTTTTATCCGCAGACAGATGGTCAATTGTAGTGAACTATTTAGGTTCTTGAGTACATGCTCCAAGATTGTTTTATGGATTTTGGAGGCCAATGGGAGAAACACTTAGCCTTGGCAGAGTTTGCATATAACAACAACTATCATTCGAGTATTGAGATAACACCTTTTGAGGCTTTTTATGGTAGGAGATGTCATTCTCCTGTTGGATGGTTTAAGACTTTTGAAGATAGCCTCATGGTACTGATTTACTTTATAAGTCGTTAGATAGAGTCATGGTGATTAGGATAGGTCGAGAATGACTTAGAGTAGGAACAAGACCTATGCAGAATATTGGCTTCGTGCCTCGAGATTTTGAGTTGGTGATCATGTATTCCCTCGAGTATCACCTATGAAGGGTGTGATGAGGTTCGGGAGAAAGAGAAAGCTCCATCCTAGATGCATTAGACCTTTTCTTCGTGTTGTTGGTAAAGGTTCCTAATCCATATTTGGATTAATGAGGCTGAATAAAGACTTTATTCTTAACAGAGTCGCACTCTTTGATACAGGTGCAGACAGTAACTGTATCGTTAAAGGCCTAGTACCTACAAAGTACCTTCAAAAGAGTACCTCTCGTATTTATTCAGCCACGGGAGAAAAAACGGAAATCCATTATCAGCTCCCTAAAGCTCATGTCTGTAACAATGGCATTTGCCTTGTTAATGACTTCGTCATCACTGAAGATATCACAAAAGATATAATCTTAGGGATACCTTTCGTCAACCAGATTCGACCTTACTGGAGTGACTACGATGGAATTCGTACAACTCTTTTAAACCAGACCTTATTCTTCCCTTTATTAAGGCCCCTACGCAAGAAGATGGTAACCTTATTAAAGAACGAACTGTTTTTAAGATTAACCAACTTTCTTCCCATATCAATTTTCTTAAACAAGATATTCACATAAAGAAAATTGAGCAATCTTTAAAAACCCCGGAGATGATTACTAAAATATCTAATCTCCACAAAAATTTTGAAAATGAAATTTGTTCCGAATTTCCTAATGCCTTTTGGGAATGGAAGAAACACTTAGTAGAACTTCTTTACATTTCCGGGTTTGACGAACAAACTATTCCTACTAAGGCAAGACCCATTCAAATAAACCAAGAAATGATGGAAATCTGCAAAAAGGAAATTGACCATCTTTTAAAGAATGGTATTATTAGAACCTCTAATTCTCCATGAGTTGCTCTGCCTTTTATGTCAATAACAGTGCAAAAAAGGAACGAGGAACTCCTAGGCTTGTAATAAATTACAAGCCTTTAAACGCGGTATTAAAATGGATTAGACATCTGATTCCTAATAAAAGGGATCAATTAAAAAGAACTTTCAAAGCTAATCTTTACAGTAAATTTGATATGAAGTTCGGGTTCTGGCAAATTCAAATTGCTGAGAAAGATAAATGCAAGAATTCTTTTAACGTCCCATTTGGACATTATGAGTGGAACGTCTTGCCTTTTGGTCTTAA